>NC_060180.1:17269795-17329795 GCF_021184085.1 Oncorhynchus gorbuscha | reverse complement strand
GCGCCACTCGGGAGCCCAATATAAATAAACCCTTTGTGAAATCCACATTTGTCCAAGTCCAAATAGGGCCAACAATTCACTCTGGGAAAACAACATTAGCATGAAGTGTCCCATATAGTAATTGCTGGAGTAATTACGCCATGCAGCACTAACAAGCTTGCTGAGAGTCAAGGACAACAGTAGCAACAACAAAGCCTACTGTACAATACGGAATGCAGACCCATAAATACACACAGATTTACAGGCATACTGAGATTAGAGGTTTCGATTGGGTCTGATCATGTTAGGGCCTCTACCTTGCTACCTCAAGCAGTGAATGGTGTGGCTATTCATCCAGAGCATTGGAGAGCGATCATTTCCCCAGTCCTCTCCAATCGAGGGGGAAGGAGTCAAAGGAGTCCTCTAGATGACGTGAAAAGCCAGCCGTGTCTCAGCCACGGTGCGTGGCGTCACCTAACAAGGACAAACGTCCTGCGGACACACACGCCGTTCATCAAGCCCTGGCAGGATGGCCCTGGTCCCCATATACAGCGCTGGCTGTAAATCCTCCAGCACACACACACACACACACACACACACACACACACACACACACACACACACACACACACACACACACACACACACACACACACACACACACACACACACACACACACACACACACACACACACACACACACACACACACACACACACACACACACACAATGTCCCAGAGGAGCAATGGGTCTGTGTGGTTGGTCTCTAATCTGTCTGACACGCGTATGATAGAGCTGTGCTGCTCAATGGCTCATGTTAAAGTCCTCAATACCGGCAGTGTCTTGAGTCCAAAAACAGCCCATCACACGTGTGCAATATGGTGAAATGTCCTAGTACCAAGTCAATCAAAGGACAATGCCAAGCTAATGTTTATACACATCAATGTGTAAATGGTTTATACACATTCTGATTTATTCTGATCTACACGATGTCATACTCATTCCATGGAGGGCCTAGTGTCTGCTGGTTTTTGTTCTTCCCTTTCAATTAAGACCTAGACTAGTTGAGGGGTGTTCCTTACTAATTAATGACCTTCATTCATCAATCAAGTACAAGGGAGGAGCGATCGCCCGCAGCCACTCAGCCCTCCTTGGAATGGGTTTGACGGGTGCTCTAGGTGCAAGAGGATAGGTGCTGTTTCAGGACTGAGGAGTGAACCTCACTCCCAAAATTCCTTCACACTCCATAGGAGAATGGGGATATATGAGCATTTCCTGGCACCATTGCAATGGATTCTGGGCAATGGAATCCCATGTTACCAGCTGGGAGAAGTTTCCGGTTATAGTTTCTCACTGAGGGGAACTGTAAGCGTATTTAGTGCTGAATACAAAACCCGAGCCCTAGCCCTTATCCCTAGACACTCCTTATAACCACTCTAAATAATAATATAGTCATTCATCAGATGCTTTTATTCAAAGCGACTTGAAGTTAATATGTGACCGGTGGCCACTAATGTGCCTTTTAGCCCTTTGTCTTGCCCACCAGGTGCGTCTGGTTGGCTAATCAAGGGCAGGGTTGTGCCAGTGTATTTAAGCAGAGAGCTTCCTTCCATTTGGGAGATTGTTTTGTTATTCGGAAGGTTGGCGTGCCTTTGGAGGACGAGAGTGGGGCCAGTGATAGCCCAAATATTTTGTAACTATAGTATAGTGTGTGTGTGTGTAACAGCGCCGGTAAACGTTATACTGAGTTCCTCTCTCCTCCTCCTTGGGCACGCCAGCCTGAGTGAGTGCAGTGGGCCTGCTGATTGTTTTATGTGTGAAATGGATTTGATTATGTCAACTTCAACATAGGACACTTGGGAGAATTAAGATGTGATTGCTATGGAAATTGTGTGCGCTTAACCTGGAAATATATCATTGTGCATTTTTTTTCAACAGAGACCATTGAAAGAAACTGACTATGTTGGAAACTTCAATTTTTAAATAGTTGAATATTTTGTGGAGAATAAACCCCAATTTGCACTCACTCAGGCTGGTGTGCCCAAGGAGGAGAGCGGAACTCAGTATAATGTTTACTGGCGCTGTTACATACACCATTCTTACAAAAGACATTTTTAAGACTCTTTGCATTCGGGCTATCACTGTCCCTGCTCTTGTCCTCCAAAAGCACGCCGATCTTTCAAAAGACAAAAAAAAAAAACATTTTCTCCAGACGGAAGGAAGAGCTCTGCTTAAATACACTGGTACAGCCACGCTGATCAGCCAACCAGATGGACCTGGTGGGCAAGCCCGAGCGATAGAAGGTGTGTTCGGTGGCCAACGGTCACATATGAACCTAATCTATATTATTATTTAGAGTGCCTATGGAGCAGGGGCTTAATTTTCCACACCAGCGGTCACACACACATATATATACTGTATGTACCCCATGCAGGAATCCAACCCACCACCCTGGTGTTGCTAGCCGACTGAGCCATGACATCTATGGGTACCCTGTATCTGTACCAATAAGCATTCATAAACTCACTCCCACGCCACCTGATAGAGCTGCAGTGACTAAGGGTTCCCTTCATGACTCACCCTCTCATCTCAGATCGATATTCAAAAGGCAAGCGGACATTAATCAGAAGACAATGAGGGAGTGTCAAAGAAGAGCGAGAGAGAATCACTTCACAGCCATTTAGAAATGAATCTCTCTCCCTCAACGGGAGGAGTCATCCACCTGATTGATTTCTGGAAATTCCCAGTCCTATAATAGACGAGCTTTCAAAAAATATAAACAAGTTTCTTCCTCCTGCTATTTGCACAATTGGAAAGCAGCTAAAGGTGCCAGCCTTGTGACTGGTCCCCTGTAGCGCTAGGATAAAGGAGAGATGTGTGTGTGGTCGTGGGTTTAGGTGGGAGGGGATTGAAGCTTATGACAACTTATTTTATATCAAGAGGACAGAATAACACTTTGGTCTATGGAAGGTAGTTGGTTTAAGCCCACTAACTTCCTCTCCTCTGTTCCCATGCTAGACAGGTTGGTCTCTTCCCACTCTGGACGGCACCTCACCACCATATGGAATCAGCGGCACACAGTAAGCCACAGTCTCTCTTTCTGTCTCTCACTCTCTTAGGTTTTTCTCTCTCCCTGGCAGGATCTGCACTTCCCCCTCCCTCCTTTGCTTCCGGCAAATCTGTCGCCATGCTGAGTGGCCCGGGTGGTGTATAGCGTCACCTTCCCCCTCTCCAACCATCCATCCCTTTCTTCAGCTCTCTCCCTCATCCCCGCCTCCACCTCTCTCTCCTTCGCCCCCTCTCCTCTGGTGTGCACACTCCTCAACGATGGTTAGATTTTCCCCTTCAAACCTCCCAACTTCAATTACACCGATTGGGTGAAAAGGTGAATGTAGAAGCAAAACCGAATTATTCGGTTACCATAGCAAAGGAGTACACTGTGTTTTTACAACCATATTCAATTCAATTCAATTTAAGGGCTTTATTGGCATGGGAAACATATGTTTGCATTGCGTTTATACAAATTGCATTTATTTTCAGCAAACTTAACATGTGTAAATGTCACGTCTAATCAAGGTGGGTGGAATCAGGCGCAGAGAGCAAATAGCGATAATAAGTTTATTCTCCGGTGAACAAAATAAACACGGTCAACCCAAATACAAACAGGGTGAAATTATCCAAAACAGGATAACAGACTAACCGGAGAATAATAAACACAAAATGAAACGAAATGACAAAATAAACAATCCCGCACAAAACAAGGGCGGGACAACCTACATTATATACAGACACTAATTAACTAAACAACACACAGAAAACAATCAGACAAAACCAACAGATACACGAAAAGGGATCGGTAGTGGCTAGTAGGACGGTGACGACGACCGCCGAGCACCGCCTGAACGGGCAGGAGAGCCAACCTGAAGTCGTGACAGTAAATATTTGTATGAACATAACAAGATTCAACAACTGAGACATAAACTGAACAAGTTCCGAAGACAGGTGTAATAATAAATAAATGTAATAATGTGTTCCTGAACAAAGGGGTCAAAATCAAAAGTAACAGTCAGTATCTGGTGTGGCCACCAGCTGCATTAAGTACTACAGTGCATCTCCTCCTCGGGGACTGCACCAGATTTGCCAGTTCTTGCTGTGAGAAGTTAACCCACTCTCCACCAAGGCACCTGCAAGTTATGGGAGTTTATGAATTATCTTTGAAAGACAGGGTCCTGAAAAAGGGACAATTTTTTTTTGCTGAGTTTATTTACAATGGTGTTTGTTCTTCACTGGTTGACCTTTTCTTGTGGCAAAAGGTCACTAATCTTTCTGCTCTGATGGCACACTGTGGTATTTCACCAAATAGATATAGGAGTTTATCAAAATAGAGTTTGTTTTGTGTAATCTGAGGGAAATGTGTCTCTCTAATATGGTCAGGAAGTGCAGCTCAGTTTCCACCTCCTTTTGTGGGCAGTTTGCACATAGCCTGTCTTCTCTTGAGAGCCAAGTCTGCCAACGGCGGCCTTTCTCAATAGCAAGGCTATGCTCACTGAGTCTGTACATAGTCAAAGCTTTCCTCAAGTTTGGGCCAGTCACAGTGGTCAGGTATTCCACCACTGTGTACTCTCTGTTTAGGGCCAAATAGCCTTCTAGTTTGCTCTGTTTTTTTGTTGATTCTTTTTAATGTGTCTCTCTCTTCCTTTTCTCGCTCTATTCAGCTCAGCAGCTCTCTCACACATTTCTCTCCACCACACGCTCACTCTTTCCCCTCCATCTCTGCCTCCCTCTTCCCTCAACCCTATACTGGGTACCCTTCTTAGTGGTTATGTACTGTAGGTTCACTTCGCCAGTACTGATTCACCAACCCTGATTCACTACATACCAATGTCAAGACACATGCACTGTATTGATTGTTGACTGCTACACAAACTCTCTTGGATACATGGAGTGACATTACTCTCTCCTTCAGTAGGAGCGTTCACGTGTCTTAGACTGGTCTGGAGGGCCTATCCTCATTACTGAGTGGGACTTCAACAAGCCTGCAGCTCCATGACAATAACATTTACCAGCAGAGAAAGAGAGAGTGAGGGATGGAGAGAGAAAAGAGGGAGAGTCAGTCCACTTGAGAAGACATTCCGCTCTGTCAAGAACACAACTCCTTACTTACACACCGTCACAGGCTTAAAGAGCACTAGTGTCACGCACACACACACACACACACACACACACACACACACACACACACACACACACACACACACACACACACACACACACACACACACACACACACACACACACACACACACACACACACACACACGCGTGCACCTATGCGCACCCACGTGCACGCACAGTCATTAGCCAGATACCTGAGGATGTCGAGAATACAGATAAAAGACAGAGGGAGGGAGATAAAGAGGACGATATAGAGAAAGAGATTGGCCGCTAGAAATAGATAGATGGGGAGAAAAGATGAGGAAGACAGATGGAGAGAGCGCCAAAGCCAACAGCAGCGCTAAGTGGGTAGTGTGCTCCCCAGACAGAGCTCCATATGGCTTGGCACAGTCGTATAGAGCTCTACCTTTAACAGGGTGGACACCGTCTACAATCACACACACACACACACACACACACACACACACACACACACACACACACACACACACACACACACACACACACACACACACACACACACACACACACACACACACACACACACACACACACACACACACACACACACACACAAACCTCACACCATACAGGGAACAATATCCTGTAGTTACAGAAAGATACAGTACATAAGTCATGCTAGGTTGTGTTGAGGTAGCTGTGTGCTAACTGTGTGCTAACTGAGGTAGCTGTGTGCTAACTGTGCTTCTCTAGTTGTCGGGACAGTAGCCATGCTTTCACCTGTGAAGACACATAGAAATAAGCAGTCAGGAACTACACATGTGATTGGATAGCAGTCTCCTGACCCTGGCGCCATGGCAATGGCCCAGTAACACTCCAGTTCCCTCCTGAGGTTTTGAGATTGGCCGGGAAGTCACTTCCTGCACTCTGTGATTGGCTAGTATCCTAGTCCTATCAGGGGTCTCTCTGCTCAATGGGGTATATCAGCGACATAAGCTAGGCCTTATAGATACATCCGTGTCGTAGAGGGGAGAGTAATGTAAGCTCTGTATGGTAAATATACACTGGCCCAAGCACACCAAGACAGTCGTGAAGAGGGCATGACAAAACCTATTCCCCACTGAAAAGATTTGGCATGGGTCCTCAGATCCTCAAAAGGTTCTACAGCTGCACCATCAAGAGCATCCTGACTGGTTACATCACTGCCTGGTATGGCAACTACTCGGCCTCCGACCGCAAGGCACTACAGAGGGTAGTACATCACCGGGGCCAAGCTTCCTGCCATCCAGGACCTCTATACCAGGTGGTGTCAGAGGAAGGCCCTAAAAACTGTCAAAGACTCCAGCCACCCAAGTCATAGACTGTTCTCTCTGCTATCGCACGGCAAGCGGTACCAGAGAGCCAAGTCTACAGTAGGTCCAAGAGGCTTCTAAACAGCTTCTACCCCCAAACCATAAGACTCCTGAACGCCTAATCAAATGGCTACCCAGACTACTTGCATTGCCCCCCCCCCCTCCCCATTTACACTGCTACTTCTGTTGTTATCATCTATGTATAGTCACTTTAATAACTCTACCTACATGTACATATTACCTCAACTAACCGGTGCCCCCACACATTGACTCTGCACTGGTGCGCCTCTGTATATAGTCTCGCTATTGTTATGTTACTGCTGCTCTTTAATTACTTGTTACTTTTATTTCTTATTTTTTATTTTTTTAAACTGCATTGTTGGTTAGGGGCTCGTAAATAAGCATTTCACTATAAGGTCTACTGTTGTATTCGGCGCATGGGTCTAATACAATTTGATTTGAGTGTATAAAATATTAGGAATACCTTCCTAATACTGAGTTGTGCGCACCCCCCCACAAACACACAATCCATGTCTCGATTGTCTAAAGGCTTAAAAATCCTTCTTTAAACTGTCTCCTCCCCTTCATCTACACTGATTGAAGTGGATTCAACAAGTGGCATCAATAAGGGATCATAGCTCTCACCTGGATTCACCTGGTCAGTCTATGTCATGGAAAGAGCAGATTTTGTACACTCAGAGTAAAGTTAGAGAATTTGTTCATGTTTGACATGAGTTTTAGTGAGAATGTTACATGGCGGTAGGTGATGCTAATTCTAAGAAGTTGTCTTACATAGCCTATTTTGCTCTGTGGGCAAGGGGGAAGACATGGATTTTGAGGGGTCTTCTATTTAATGTACTAAGAGTTATGGAAGCTTTTCCCTCTATCAACAGGATGAGTAGGTCTACCATTAATGCATTCTGAGTTCACTTCACTACCCTTTACACAAATATGCTTTCCATTACTTGAGCTTCCTGAATTCATATCACAGATCCACATCTATGGTCGTCTAGAATCAGAGAAAAACAGATAATAGCCTGCATGTCAAATGATACACAACTACTTACAGTTCACCGCTTTTGACCAGGGAAAGTAGATAAGGTCAAAAATGCATTATGTGGGGGATATGATGTCATTTGAGAAATGGCCAGATATGATAAGCATACCTTAATCCAGAAATAAAGTTCAGACCGGCCTGCTGACATTCCGTATGTGTCGGAATAGTGACCGGGATTCCATGGTATGATGTCATAATTGGGCCACATTCCGGGATTCCTCGGGGAAGCAGACTTGATCCAGCTGATTCGCCCCTTAATCCCACCGCTCTCTGATCCAACCTCTCACACACGCATGCATGCTTGCGCAAAACACACACATGAAGCACACACACACTCGCATGCACAACCACTCACACGCACAAAATGTCGAAGTGCACGACCGCATAGAAATCAAGACCTACAGTATATACACACACACACAACGTGTTCATTGTGCTGCAGACACAATCTCCATTACAGACATAAGCCTAAAGTGCTGACCACAGCTCCCGCTCCCAAGAACAGCTAAACATACATTACACACAGACGCACACATTCTCAACTGTATCCTCAAACTCACCTCAGTCAAAGGGGCCTTAGATGCTGGACTGATAGTTGACATACCGGTACTTCAATATGACATACTTATCACTCTGGGTGAATACTGGCTGTTTTCCTCATCAGAGCCAAAGAGATAAGAACTCGTCCCTTACTAGACATCTGGGCTCAGGTTAACCAAATCCAAATTCTAACCTTCTGACCATTAGGAGGATATAGAATATCTGACCCTGGACCAGCCGTTAGGGGCATCACGCTTAACCACGTATCCATAACACAAACCCATGTCAAAGGCTCAATGATGGCTCAATAGCACATTAAGAGCTAATTAACAGGTGATGTCCATCTTCTCACTGGGTTGTGGAATGTTGTGGTTGACATTAGCTTGGGAGCTAACACGAGTCTTCCAAGCCCTATACTACGTAGGTGGTTTGAGGAGTGAGCGTGGTCACTTTGGTCAACTCTGAGTTCAACTCGGGATAACCGGTACCACGAAAGTGGCTCACCTTTTAGCCAGGTACATTTCTATGGCAACGAATCATTCAGATCTAACCTGCTACCGGGCAGGCTAACTCAGGGATTACTACATTTATCCTGAATAAAAGTGTCTGAGTCACGAGTTGAGGACAGATGAAATCAGATTCCCTCCCTCTCAAAGATTGCGTCATCATCCCCTTCATTTTTTTGTGTGTATTAAATAATAGTCATTTTTAAAATACCTAGCACATTATACATTTTGTAATGACAGAATGCATTTCAAACTTTACGCACAGTAAAACTTGTGGATGACAAATACAACTATTTTATCAATAGGAATGGGGGGGAGATGCTTGTTCATTGAAAAGCACACCAAAGACGCCATTAACGATAAGTAATCAAATAAACACGGCACTCCAACACACTATCCTGCTGAATTTGCAGGATAACTTTTCTTTCATTTAGATTTCGGCACAAATGAAAACGCGACACTGACGCTCCCATAGATTGATGTTTCAGCATTGTTTCAATGAAGAGTTCTGACTCTCCCATAGATTGATTGATGTGTCAGCATTGTTTCAATGAAGAGTTCTGACTCTCCCATAGATTGATGTTTCAGCATTGTCTCAATGAAGAGTTCTGACTCTCCCATAGATTGATGCTTCAGCATTGTTTCAATGAAGAGTTCTGACTCTCCCATAGATTGATGTTTCAGCATTGTCTCAATGAAGAGTTCTGACTCTCCCATAGATTGATGTTTCAGCATTGTCTCAATGAAGAGTTCTGACTCTCCCATAGATTGATGTGTCAGCATGGTCTCAATTAAGAGTTCTGACTCTCCCATAGAGTGATGTTTCATCATGGTCTCAATGAAGAGTTTGGCATTCAACTAGCCACAGGTGACATGCGCCGTTAAAAGCCTGCTAGAGTTAGCGGCAGGCGGACGAGTAATATTCCCCGTCATAGTATGGATGAAGATTGAGCTGGAATATGAAGCTAACTGAAGCTTCAATCGTAGTATATCCCTCTGGTCTAAGGCAAGGTTATTCATTACGTGAAGATAGTTAAGTTCACCAGCTCATCTGTTACATTTCACTCCCTTTTAACCACCTTGTAATCAAAGACCCATAACCAGTTTTAGCCACCAATGTGACAGACTGGGTTCGAACCCAGGTCTTCTGACCACCCCAAGACTATGTTAGAATAACCAACTGAACATTAAAAGAAATAACAGACAGCAAAATATGGTTGTATAATGGTTTTTACCGGACATCGTTTTGCTGAGGCTTCTTCTGCCCAACCAGGTTCACAGTTCTTGCTTGGATGGGCTTCTCCTCCCTGAAACACACAAGAGGGACAATGTTGTTGGAATTTTGTCAGAAAATTATGTTAAAAATGTATACAATGGTGCAGTTTGAGGGTTCTTTTAGAAGGTGGACGCATGACTCGATTTAGACATTTACAAAGTTGCTGACGCCTGCCAGATCTTACAATGCCTGGATAAGTATTTAACATATCAGCTAACCAGATATGTTATAGCAATCTGGTGGCCGACTGCACAGTCGATGACTTGGCACGCGATCATTGGTTGATGCATGGAACCTCTGAGCAGAAGATCCCAGGGGAGTGATTGGGGACATTGCCCTGTGTAGTGTGCCGTCTTTCGGGTGGGACGTTAAACGGGTGTCCTGACACTCTGTGGTCACTAAAAGATCCCGATGGAACTTATTGTAAGAGTAGGGGTGTTAACCCCGGGTGTCCTGGCTGAATTCCCAATCTGGCCCTCATACCATAATGGCCACCTAATCATCCCCAGCTTCCAATTGGCTCTTTCATCCCCCCTCCTCTCCCCTGTAACTATTCCCCAGTCTGTTGCTGTAAATGAGAATGTGTTCTCAGTCAACTTACCTGGTAAAATAAATAAACATGAAATACATCAGGCGTATTCCTCTGCCCAGGTGTTGCTGACACATGCCAGATCCTACAGTGCCTGGATAGGTATCGTAAGTATCAGCTAACCACATCATATGTTATAGAAATCTGACAGTCGATGACATGGCACACAACAATTGGTTGATGAATGCAACATCTGAGCAGGGGAACGTGACCATCTACTCCACCACTTCCTGTTCTTCTTCAACAATTAACCAACATCTGATTAATCAGAATAGAGAAAAGTAGTTGCTAGGTAGATAATCAATTACAAAAACGTGATTCACCATATTTTATAACTACACAACTTTGACTTAGAAAACAATCAAATCTCTGATAAAATTATTATACAAAAGTATGTTTTTCACTTTTATCTCGAAATGACTATCGGATATATGATTTTTCCCATAAATGTTACATACATATCAATGGGTCCTCTGATCATCTTGATCACAGAGAAAACACGAAGAGAACCCCACAACATGATGTGTTCTGTCTAAAACGGAAAGGAATGACAGATCTTAACAACACTTCAAATCAAATCCCATGTTATTAGTCACATACACATGGTTAGCAGATGTTAATGCGAGTGTAGCGAAATGCTTGTGCTTCTAGTTCCGACAATGCAGTAATAACCAACGAGTAATCTAGCTAATAATTCCAAAACTACTACCTTAAACACACAAGTGTAAAGGGATAAAGAATATGTACATAAAGATATATGAATGAGTGATGGTACAGAGCGGCATAGGCAAGATGCAGTAGATGGTATCGAGTACAGTATATACATATGAGATGAGTATGTAAACAAAGTGGCATAGTTAAAGTGGCTAGTGATACATGTAGTAGATGATATAGAGTACAGTATATACGTATACATTTGAGATAAATAATGTAGGGTATGTAAACATTATATTAAGTAGCATTGTTTAAAGTGACTAGTGATATATTTGACATCAATTCCCATCAATTCCCATTATTAAAGTGGCTGGAGTTGAGTCAGTGTGTTGGCAGCAGCCACTCAATGTTAGTTAGCCACTCACAGTCAGACACCCATCTAATGACAGCTCAAACACATTGTGTTTGAGCTGTCATTAGATGGGTGTCTGACTGTCTAGTATAGCTGTTCAAACCTCCCAACTTCAATTACACCGATTGGGTGAAAAGGTTGATGTAGAAGCAAAACCTCCTTCTTAGGTTACAGTAGCAGAGGAGCACACTGTGTTCTTACAACCAGCAGGTTTTTTTCCTGACTATGTGACCTATCCAGGAAAATATCTCCACATACAGAACATACACCCACACTGCACATGCACAGGCAGTTACTGTAGTATGAATACAAAAGCACTGTGTAAACATTGATATGGCGGGTTGGATTGAATTCCAGCATATGTGTGTGTGTGTGTGTGTGTGTGTGTGTGTGTGTGTGTGTGTGTGTGTGTGTGTGTGTGTGTGTGTGTGTGTGTGTGTGTGTGTGTGTGTGTGTGTGTGTGTGTGTGTGTGTGTGTGTGTGTGTGTGTGTGTGTGTGTGTGTGTGTGTGTGTGTGTGTGTGTGTGTGTGTGTGTGTGTGTGCGTGCGTGCGTGCGTGTGTGTGTGTGTGTTCATACTAGGCTACTGTGGCCACACTGCTCTCTTCAGGTTTCATCAGCGCTTCTCACATTAGCGGGTTCATCAAACGGATTTACAGCATAGAATTAGATTAGATGACATATCAGTCCAGCCTGGGTCTACCATGAGCTGATGTTGTGATTAGAGTAAACAATACTATATGATATACATTATAGGTGAGTTCTGTGGATGTAAGACTTACAAGAGGCTGTTTTCAGCGTTGCCTTATCGCTAGAGTGTGGGCACATAGCCTACTGTAGCATAGGTCCCAATTGAGATCACACAGCACACCATGCATACACACACACACACATGCTACAGTAGCTTATGTGCTCCGACTAGCAATAAGGCAGAGCTGAAATATAGTGATGCGCCTATGATGAAAATGATGAAAATGATGCATGACCACTTGTGCATTGGACAGTTCTTTCTTTAGATGCAATGACTGGATCTGCAGATTCAATGCAGGGCTAGCACTCTGCAAAACGAGCCACCAATAGAACACAGACGTGAGTAGCAGAGAAGAGGGGGTTCTCATGGGAGCCTAGTTATTCATTCTATATAAGACTATGCGATAGCAGTGACTGTGGTCTGACGTCATATCACCTCGATGCAGTTTGTCAGACTATCCGTGGAGAAATATACTACCCAGAAAGGGGTTCAATTTAACTCACGATGATAAACCTCAGAATTGTTGACGTGACAAATACAACATACGTGCGTGCTCCTTCCACACTGGCTCGCGCTCTATGTGCGAAAATACTAAAATAGCACAGGCTGCTTTTGACCATCATCCACTGTAATAAAACAACACATAAACTAGGTTACATGCGTTTACTGTCAAGATGGGCTGCTGTAGGCTGATGCGAGAGTGCTGGTGCTGGCCTACATTGGGCTGATACTCAACCGCACCCGGTCACCAAAGCAACAAACGTACACGCAAACAGCTGTTGAGATATGGGATGGAAACACAGAGTGCTTGACTTCAACTCAAATTGATGCCCGTACTCATTTTGGATGCCAGTACTGTTTATATTTAGGTGCAGTAGCTCCACAATACTTTTGACCTAATATTCTAAAAGAAGAACAGGAGCTCAAGCAGTAGAACAGTTGAGGTGCTGGTACTCTGTTGCGTGAGCTCCTGCCCAATTCAAGCACTGGAAACACACTGCTAGGGCAGAGATGCTGTTTCACTGATTTTACAAGCAGAAACGACAGAATCTCGGTCGAATGATGCTGTGCAATCGCAGCCTGCTGTTAGCCTGTCTGCAGCGGCTGAGAAGAAATTAGTTTGATATTTATTTATTTGTGTCCGGGTACTAAAAGACAGTGGAGTGTGAAGCTGTTGTGTGTCTCAGGGACAACACACCCCTTTTCTCTCTCTCTCTCTCTCTCTCTCTCTCTCTCTCTCTCTCTCTCTCTCTCTCTCTCTCTCTCTCTCTCTCTCTCTCTCCCTTCCTGTCTCCTCCTCTTCGTCTCGTACACCTGTCACGGCCCTGACCCAACACACTCTTACTCAACCCCCCCCCCTCTCTCTCACACACACACTCTCAATTCATGTTAGGACATCTTGTTAGGTTATCCTTGACTCTGTAGGCTAAAATGTAGGCTATAGATGGTTGAGACTGAAATAAGCTACACTATCTTTTCCGTGAGAGGAGCTGGGGCAATATAGGAGGTACCATCTCATGTTAGGGGAGTGCAGCTGACCATTGAACACTCAAGTAGACAGTCTCACATGCATGGAGCTGTCCACTGGCATGCTGTATGATCACAATCAATAGTCATTGATACCATAGTCCATATAACAAGGATACACCGAGGGATAGCCTACATGCTGATAAACACAACCTACACACACACACTCACTACAGCGAATCACTACACACATCGACAGTCTATGCTGCACCTTAGTGCCATGAGTAGGTTAGATAGACAGATATGTGTATAGGTTTGTTAGCCTATTGGTAGCCTAGCGGCAGTATGGCAGCATCTCTGCACAACATCTCCCCAGCATCTCCAGAGCGGAAATAGCCCCAGTATCTCCCTTACTTTAACATGGCCTCTTCCTTCTCCTCCTCCTCCTTCTGTCGAGCTAGCACGGCCATTATGATCTTCCTCTCCTCCTCCGTCAGATGGCTCAGGTCCGGTTCGGGCATGGACGCCGGCACGACGGGTGGACGCGCGCCGCCCGGAGGGCCCACCGAGGCGGACATCTTCTCCCCCTCTCTTTGGCGGCTAGGATCACTGACAGAAATCCCGCTGGCTGTGCCCACGGATCACGACATGGCCCATGGACGAAGCAACGGCTCGGGCAAGTGATGCAAGGCTCCCATGGTGGCAGGCACCCACGGTGGGAGTGCTTCTTCGGTTCCTAGTCGCCTTTTCTCTTTTTCTCTCTCTTCCTCTCTCTCGCTCTTTTCTCTTCTCCCCCCCACCCCCCACCCGCCCTCCTCTCCCCTCCACCTCCAGTTACGGGGAGCCCATGTCTCCGGCAGAGAATGATAGGCTACTCGGCCCCCTGGTGAAGCTAGCTTCGTTCAACGCAGAGCGATGTTTCTCTACCGCTGCCCAGTCTGGAACGTTGGCTAGGTGGGCTCCTTGTTTTACACTACTGCCGCGCTCTGCTGCTGATGCTGCTGCTGTCACGGAGATGTAGAACCGTCAATGGGACCGCAGCCCCTGAAGCGCGCGCACCTTCTCACGCAAGGAGCGCGCATTCTCATTTGAGAATGGGGGCTCGCCGTACGAGGCGCGTGCTAAATATTATATTTCACTTCACCAATCGAAGCGTGCTAGTGACGCGCGCCCTTCCTCCATTCCTTCTTTCCTTATACGAGCACCTGGCACAAACACGTGCGTGTGAGTGTCAGTAGTGCTGGTGAATCTTGTTAAGACCCTAGCTCAAAATACTCGCAACACAAATGTAGCGTTCTGGTGGTTGTTCTATAGGCCATCTTCCGTACAATGAAAATGTGTATGAGCCCATTTCAGGACCACGGACAGTGCAGTGGGCAGCCGGCGACGAGGTTCTAAATTAGATGGATAATCCAAGTTTCCCCGCCTTTTTTCATAAAACATGTAACTTTATTAGGCTAAAAAGTTGTTGTAGTATATAGTACGTTGCTAGTTAACGACGTAAAGGATGCCACTTTTAATGAATGTGGCCATGTGTATGTTGTCTAGTAGCCTATATCATGTGCAGGATAAACTCTAACAACGGGAATTCTAAACCACCCATTGTATAATTAAGCAATAATACTTGAGAGGCCATATGTTATGACATTTTTATCGTGGATGTAATGTGGTCATAGCCACGAAACGAAGCCGTTGTATAATACTACATATTATAGTCTCATTCGTTGAATGTAGCTCCAACAGAGTTGTTGCCTGTCTGTTGGCTGCCTGTTTGAGGTGCTCGATTAAGGCAGCTCCCCGCACCTCTCTGACTCAGAGGGGTTGGGTTAAATGCGGGAGACACATTTCAGTTGAATGCATTCGGTTGTACTACTGATTTTCCTTTCATATCATGTCTTCCACATTAGCCAGACGCAGGTGTTTCACAGCTATGCTACAGTATGTGTAGTGCTACAGGGTTTGCAGCTCAATCTAATAACAGCCGGCGATTCCATGTCAAGAAAGTATAGGTTTGTAGCAGCGAATGGGGATTTTATGTCGTCAGGCTATCCAGCTTTCAAGAAAATCATGTTTTCAAAGAAACAGCCCCAATTCGTACACAATATCAGCCTACCAGCAGATGGCAGCACGTACCGGTCAATAATAGAAGCTATTCACTGGACAAACAAGTATCGACGTTCAGGCCACTAACACCATTGATTTAGGAATCTGTCACCCTACAAATGTGCAATATTTAGGGGTGCTGCATAGGCTAGTTTCGCTGTAACCTGGGATGATTGAAAATTAAACATTTGGCTGTTTCTTATTTAGGTTTACACAATGCTTCCTTGCAACATATTATAGCATTTTAAAAACAACACAAGATACACATTGTTGTTCCAAGGCCTAATAAACAACAATAATAAGAATAAGAATAAGAATTCATGTTGGGGTTAATTATTAGCCCCGAATAACATGTAGACGTAACTTAAAAATGACTTGTATGTTGATATGGTGATATCTTGACGCCACTGCTAGAGCCATACGTTAAATTGCTGTTCACCTAGCAGTAGGAGACAAATTGGCTTCTAGAGGACTTTTCTACCTGTCTCAGCTAAACTGGTGAAGAATACCCAGTATGAGGTCAAAGTATTGGGTGTGGTGATGTTCTCGGGCCGAGGCTTTCACCAAGGGGCAGGAAAAGATGAGTGTGACAGTAGGAGTGAAGTTTTGGAAAAAGTGGACCCATGACTTTTGGCTGTTCCATTTGTGGCTACAGGGTGGGTGAAAACAGAGTTGGGTGCTGTAGAATTGGTGAGGGTAACCAGAAGTGGTCTTGTGATAATTGTTGTTTCTGCTGGTCAGAGGGAGAAGGCTTTCTGCGTTAAACAAACGGGGTTAAGTCATGTGAGTTATTTTGCCCTCAAGAAAAGGGCGCCATTGAAAGGAGTGATTACTAGGGTAGCAGTAAATGTAAAAGTTGATCAACTGAAGGGGAAGATTCCTGGTGTTTGTGATGCTCGTCGTTTGGTGTGACGCAGACAGGGTGGGGGACGCAGACAGGGTGGGGACGCAGACAGGGTGGGGGACGCAGACAGGGTGGGGGATGCAGGCAGGGAGGGGTGAGTGGTGAAACAGAAGAGTCAATATCAGTTTTTTTTTGTTTTGATGTTGATTCTTTGCCCGACAAAGTGATGTTAGGAGGATATATAAGTTGTCCTGTACGAGCTTTTGTGCCGAACACATTATGTTGTTACAGGTGTTCAACTTATGGGCATGTAGCAGCAGTGTGTAGGAGGGGGTTCCTAGGTGTGCAGAAGGGCATGAGACAAAGGAATGTGTAGCATTGGGGAAAGTAGTGGTATGTGTTAATTGTAGAGGAGCTCATTGGGCTGGGAATCAGAAATATCCTGTGCGAGAGGGGCAGGTTGAGGTTTCCAGGGTTAGAGCAGTGCAGAAGTTGTCATATGCTGAGACAGTGAAGAAAGTAGAGGAAGATGGGTCAAGGGTACAGTATATCTGTACCAGTACAGAGGGATAGGCCAACAAGTGAAAAATGTTTCAGTTAGATTGGATTTTTAGCATTTATAGCAATGGTTATCAACGGTACTCCAGGGATGGAACGTAAGTCACAGGAAATAGAGGTTGTGGTGGCAGCTGCATAGAGGTATTTGGGTGTGCGAGTCTTGACATCAGAAGAGTTGCAGGGTGTGTTAAGTAGGTGGTGTCCCATCCTTTCAGGTTGTTGGCCTACCCTAGGACTAAATATATTTCAATAGTGGAGTAGGTGGTGTCCCATCCTTTCAGGTTGTTGGCCTACCCTAGGACTAAATATATTTCAATAGTGGAGTAGGTGGTGTTATTTTTATTTGTTTGTGAGTGTAGTGTTAGATGGTAGGGTATTTGTTTATTTATATTTTCAAGCTAAGTATAAGGGAGTTCTACTCCAGTCCAGGAGGTGGCGGGGTTGAAACATTTATTGGTTGCCAACCGCCGTTAAACCTCATCGAAGAAGAGGAAGTACTGCTGACTGAAGACTGAAGACTGGTACATATGTTAATAACAGCGCTGGTGTCGAGAACTGACCGTTGACCGATTATCTGGTAAGAAACGGGGTTATACACATGGAGAGAATGTGCACTGATAATGTTTGTGCACGGATCATTTTTGCTGGGAAATGTTTCTAGAGTTTATATAACACTAGAAATATTTCCCAGCAAAAATTATCAGTGCACATTCTCTCCGTGTGTATACAAATGTGTGTTATGTCAACATCGAATAGTGTTATTTTTCACATACATTCCGATGTGTGTCCATTGCGCTATTTATTTGTGGTCGTGTCTAAGCATAAAGTCCCACTTCATTCGTTTCGGATGCATTCAATTATTCCTTTGCACAAATTGTGGTGACAACTGGTTTAAATTATATAGAGTAGGCTACACTATAATATGAAACGTAAGTGCCGTTTCAATGCTAATGGATGGAAACTATTATTAAGTGTGCACGGGCCAGGAGTTTTTCCTGACCAAACAAAACAACTGGCACAATGAGGAGTATGATGTACACCAGTGGCCACCGCTTGGTCGTGATGAGCTACAGTGCTGGCTTTTGTTCCCGCCCAGCTCTAACCCAACAATGGTTCCAATCAGGTTTTTTGGTGGTGACTAGTTCATCTACCCAGAATGTCCTTAATATTAGACACTGGGTAAATCAGGACACCTCAATTTCAAGATTGATATTTAAACTATGTGGCCATCCCCATGAGCCCATGTGTAACACAAACCTCTTTAAACCTCTTTAGTATAAGGTCCTTAAATCGCTTTACCTGTCTTACCATCTCTCTCTCTCCCGGGCCTCTCTGGCAGACATGTTGCCTGTGTTGGTGGTCCATGGGGGAGCGGGGTTTATCCCTAAAGAGCGTGTGCAGCTGTCTTGTGCTGGGGTCCAGGTTGCAGTCAGGGGGGGATACTCCAAACTCCAGGGGCAGGGCAGTGCCATGGATGCTGTGGTGGAGGCCGTCACTCTGCTGGAGAATGACCACCACTACAACGCAGGTAAACACACACCCATGACTAGGGCCTGGAGTCTTTCCTAGCCTGGTCACATGGCCAGAGAAAAAACACCTGGCCCCTCTGAGATCAGCAATAGGGTCAGATAAGGTAAATAGCTCCACCTATATTTACTTGGTACATGGTTCCATGGTAATAATTACGCAATATTAACATGGAATTACCAAATAATTATTCATTTATCTTGTACTTGTTTGTTGTTGTTGTAAACACCAATAGAAACTGTACCAGCAATGAAGTGCTACCAGATTTTACTGTCAATGACACTAACCTGGATAAAGAAAGGTTGATAAAGAATATCACATTTTATTGGTCACATAAAATGCCGGGGTGGCAGGGTAGCCTAGTGGTTAGAGCGTTGGACTGGTAACCGAAAGGTTGGAAGTTCATATCCCCGAGGTGACAAGGTACAAATCTGTCGTCCTGCCCCTGAACAGGCAGTTAACCCACTGTTCCTAGGCATTCATTGAAAATAAGAATTTGTTCTTAACTGACTTGCCTAGTTAAATAAAGGTAACAATTAAAATAAACATACACGTGTTTAGCAGATGTTATTGTGGGTGTAGCAAAATGTGTGTGCTTTTAGCTCCAACAGTGCAGTTTCACAACATATACTCAAAATACACACATCTAAGTAAAGAATAGATAAACACATGTCAGAGCGGGATTGGACGAAGATAGTGGCATAGTATAGAGTACAGTATACAATTGAACTCGGAAGTTTACATGCACTTAAGTTGGAGTCATTTAAACTCATTTTTCAACCACTCCACAAATGTATTGTTATTAACAAACTATAGTTGCATGACACAAGTAATTTTTCCAACAATTGTATACAGACAGATTATTTAACTTATAATTCACTGTATCACAATTCCAGTGGGTCAGATGTTTACATACACTAAGTTGACTGTGCCTTTAAACAGCTTGGGAAATTCCAGAAAATGATGTCATGGCTTTAGAAGCTTCTGATAGGCTAATTGACATAATTTGAGTCAATTGGAGGTGTTC
Source organism: Oncorhynchus gorbuscha (assembly GCF_021184085.1). Lineage (NCBI taxonomy): Eukaryota > Metazoa > Chordata > Actinopteri > Salmoniformes > Salmonidae > Oncorhynchus > Oncorhynchus gorbuscha. Next base: position 17,310,016 of record NC_060180.1, on the reverse strand, counting down.
CTGTGGATGTTTTTCAAGGCCTACCTTCAAACTCAGTGCCTCTTTGGTTGACATGATGGGAAAATCTAAAAGAAATCATCCAAGACCTCAGAAAAACAATTGTAGACGTCCACAAGTCTGGTTCATCCCTGGGAGCCATTTCCAAACGCCTGAAGGTACCACGTTCATCTGTACAAACAATAGTACCTAAGTATAAACACCATGGGACCACGCAGCCGTCATACCGCTCACGTGTTCTGTCTCCTAGAGATGAATGTGCTTTGTTGCAAAAACTGCAAATCAATTCCAGACCAACAGCAAAGGACCTTGTGAAGATGCTGGAGGAAACGGTTAGAAAATAATTTATATTCACAGTAAAACGAGTCCTATATCGACATAACCTGAATGGCCGCTCAACAAGGAAGAAGCCACTGCTCCAAAACCGCCCTAAAAAAGCCAGACTACGGTTTGCAACTGCACATGGGGACAAAGATCGTACTTTTTGGAGAAATGTCCTCTGGTTTGATGAAACAAAAATATAACTTTTGGCCATAATGACCATCATTATGTTTGGAGGAAAAAGGGGGAGGCTTGCAAGTCGAAGAACACCATCCCAAACATGAAGCAGGGGATGGTAGCGTCTTGTTGTGGGTGTGCTTTGCTGCAGGAGGGAGTTGTTGTCGCGAGAATTTTCAATTCCAATGATAATAACTGACAATCAATAGCTCTGACCAATCCCCATGATCTGTAAGACCATGGGTTTAATAATAATTAGTCAAAGACTCAGTTTATGCAAAAATGTCGTTCTCTGAATAAACTGTACTAAAGTCCATTATACAAAGACATCCATTTTATAGCTGCGCACATACTTCCACACAAACAGCATGTATCCTATGCACATACTTCCACACAAACAGCATGTATCCTATGCACATACTTCCACACAAGCAGCATGTATCCTATGCACATACTTCCACACAAACAGTAGGTGAGTTTTATCTCTATAGTTCTCACCACTGTGGAACACGGCCCAGCCGACAGTTCCATTCCCGAGGTTAGGGAAACCGTTGAGAAATACTCCCTATGCTCTCATAGGTTCCTCAGAGGCCTAGCCAGGTCGGTTCATACACAGGTTAACTGTTCTCGGTATCTTTCTTCGGCCCCCACATACAAGATTCCACTATACAGATAGTTTAACCTAATTCCGATTTAAAATTCTAATCTGATGATGTGTGGAGTTTATGATTCTAATCAATTTCATACAGTTAAAAGGTTTCGGAGTGGAATTATTTAATCATTGTCTTTCAACATTTAAATTATTTTATCACTGGTGCACTTCACAAAATTAGATGGCATCATGAGGAAGAAAATGATGTGTATATATTGAAGCAACATCTGAAGACATCAGTCAGGAAGTTAAAGCATGGTTGCAAATGGGTCTTCCAAATGGACAATGACCCCAAGCATACTTCCAAAGTTGTGGCAAAATGGCTTAAGGACATCAAAGTCAAGGTATTGGAGTGGCCATCACAAAGCCCTGACCTTAATCCCAAAGAAAATTTGTGGGCAGACCTGAAAAAGCGTGTGCGAGCAAGGAGGCCTACCAACATGACTCGGTTACACCAGCTCTGCCAGGAGGAATGGCACAAAATTCACCCAACTTATTGTGGGAAGCTTGTGGAAGGCTACCCGAAACGTTCAACCCAAGTTAAACAATTAAAAGGCAATGCTACCAAATACTAATTGAGTGTATGTAAACGTATGACCCACTGGGAATGTGATGAAAGAAATCAAATCTGAAATAAATATCTCTCTACTATTATTCTGACATTTCACATTCTTAAAATCAATAGGTGATCCTAACTGACCTAAAACAGGGAATTTTTTACTTCGGTTAAATGTCAGGAATTATGAAAAACTGAGCTGGGTGAATATTGCATCACCCACTGAGCTGGGTGATGCAATATTTACAAACAATTAAAGTGACTAAGAGTACAGTTTATATATATGAGATGAGTAATGCAAGATACAGAGACATTATTAAAGTGGCTAGTGTTTCATTTCCTTAGTGGCCAATGATTCCTATTCTATGTCTATAGGCAGCATCCTCTGATGTGCTGGAGATGTTTAACCGTCAGTGGTGGAGTATAGAATACAGTACATGAAATGGGTGATACAATATGTAAACACAATTTAAAAGTGACTAAGATACCGTAGAATAGTGTGGAGTGTAGATTATACATATGAGATGAGTAATGCTAGATACGGAACATTATTAAAGTGGCTATTGATCCATTTCTAAAAGTGTCCAGTGATTCCTAATCTATGTCTATAGGCAGCCGTCCCTGATGTGCTAGTGATGGCTGTTTAGCCATCTGATGGCCTTGAGATAGAAACTGTTTTTCAGTCTCGGTACCAGCTTTGATGCACCTGTACTGACCTCGCCTTCTGGATGATAATGGGTTAAACAGGCAGTGGCTCGGGTGGTTCATGTCCTTGATGATCTTTTTGGCCACCCTATAGCATCGGGTACTGTAGGGGTCCAGGAGGGTGGGAAGTTTGCCCCCGGTAATGCATTGGGCAGACCGTACCACCCTCTGGAGAGCTTTGCGGTTGTGATACAGCCCGACAGGATGCTCTCAATTGTGCATCTGTATAAGATTGGGTGTTTTAGGTGTTAAGCCACATTTCTTCATCTGCAAACTTGAGGATTGAGTTGGAGGTGTGCTTGGCCATGCAGTCATGGGTGGACAGGGAGTACAGGAGTGGGCTGAGCACGCACCCTTGTGAGGCCCCGGTGTTGAGGATCAGCGAAGAGGTGTTTTTTCCTACCTTCACCATCTGGGGGTGACCCATCAGGAAGTCCAGGACCCAGTTGCACAGTGCGGGCTTCAGAACGAGAGCCTCGAGCTTGATGATGAGCTTGGAGGGTACTATGGTGTTGAATGCTTAGCTATAGTCAATTAACAGCATTCTTACATAGGTATGCCTCTTGTCCAGACAGGACAGGGCAGTGTGCAGTGTTGTGCATCATCTGTGGATCTATTGGGGGCTGTAAGGAAATTGAAGAGGTTCTAGGGTGATAGGTAAGGTGGAGGTGATATGATCCTTGACTCTCAAAGCACTTCATGACAGAGGTGAGTGCTATGGGGCGATAGTCATTTAGTTCAATTTCCTTTGCTTTCTTAGATATAGGGACAATGGTGGCCATCTTGAAGCATGTGGGGCAACAGACGGGGATAGGGAGAGATTGAATATATCTGTGAACACAACAGCAAGCTGGTCTGCGCATGCTCTGAGGACACGGCTAGGGATACCATCTGGGCCGGCAGCCTTGTGAGGGTTAACATGCTCAAAGGTCTTATGTCGGCCACACCTAAGGAGAACCCACAGTTCTTGGTAGCGGGTCGTGTCGGTGGCACTGTATTATCCTCAAAGCGAGCGAAGAAGGTGTTCAGCCTGTCCGGAAGCAAGACGTTGGTGTCCGCGACGTGGCTGGTTTTCCTTTTATAATCCTTGATTGTCTGTAGATCCTGCCACATGCGTCTCGTGTCTGAGCCGTTGAACCGGGACTCAACTTTGTCCCTATACCGAGGTGTAGCCTGCTTGATTGCTTTGTGGAGGGAATAACTACACTGTGGGTATTCTTCCATATTCCCAGTCTTCTTGTGGTGGTTCGTGCTTGCAGTTTTGCGCGAATGCTCCGATTTATCCACAGTTTCTGGTTGGGGTAGGTTTTAATAGTCACAGTGGATACAACATCTCCTATGCACTTCTTGAAAAACTCATTCACCATATTGGTATATTTGCAGATGTTATTTTCTGAAGCTACTCTGAACATATCCCAGTCTGCGTGGTCAAAACATTCTTGAAGCGTGGATTCAGATTGGTCAGACCAGCGTTGAATAGGCCTCACCACGGGTGCTTCCTGTTTGACTTTCTGCCTATAGGAGGGGAGGAGCAAGATGGAATCATGGTCTGATTTGCCGAATGGAGGGCGGGGGAGGACCTTATATGCATTCTGGAAGGTAATATAGCAATGGTCGAGTGTTTTAGCAGCGCGAGTACAGCAAACAATATGTTGATAGAATTTAGGGAGCCTTTTTCCTCATATTTGCTTTGTTAAAATCCCCAGCTACAATAAATGCATCCTCAGGATATGTGGTTTCCAGTTTGCATATTTTATTATCCAGAGATTGGACATTAGCGAGTAAAATACTCGGGTGCGGTGGATGGTGTGCACGCATCCTGAGTCGGACTAGAAGACCGCCTCAAGTACCTCTCCGTTGTTTTGGGGTGGCCTCTGGAATAAGTTTGATTGCTCTCGGGAGAATAATCATGGGATCTGCTCCAGGGAAGTCTTGGTCGTAATGATGGTAGTTCTGGTGAGTTACCGCCACTCTAATATCCAGTTCTCCCCGGCTGTATGTAATTTCACAACAATTCCTGAGCTAATAAAGTAAACGATAGTACATAAACAAGCAAAATACTGCAGAGTTGCCGAAGAGCTCGTCGTGATGCTGCCATCTCCGTCGGCGCCATAATCTGAAGACATGTCTCTGTGTCCTCTTGTATCTCTGCATGCATCAGGGTTAGGCTCGGTGTTGAACGCTAAGGGAGAGGTGGAGATGGACGCCATCGTGATGGATGGGAGATATCTGGCCAGCGGAGCTGTTTCTGCGGTCAGAAAAGTGGCCAATCCTGTCCAACTGGCCAGACTGGTCATGGACAAGGTACTGTACACACAGGCACACACACTTTGCTTAGACAGTTCAGGGTGTTTGGTATTTTATTAGGATCTCCATTAGCTGTTACAAAAGCAGCAGCTACTCTTCCTGGGGTCCACATGAAACATGATAATGACAATACAGAATATTAATGGACAAGGACAGAACTATATCAAAAAATGTTTTTTTATTATCTAAAAGCACACGTAGCCTACATATCAATGCATACACAGAAACTATCTAGGTCAAATAGGGGAGAGGCGTTGTGCCGTCAGGTGTTGCGTCATCTGTTTATTGAAACCCGGCACACTTTCCCACAGCGCTCTCTCACGCGTAAGTAAGTGAGGTACAGTATATTCTCTACATATTGAACATTGTTCCCCATTGAATGAGCCCGTTCCCCATTGCAGACGAGCCATCTGTGTCTGACTGGAGAGGGTGCCAGTCAGTTTGCCCGGTCGATGGGTGTACCCGAGGTGCCAGAGGAATCACTGATCACAGAGTATGCCCGTATGCGCTGGAAGAAGAACCTGGCAGCTGATGCCAACCCGGTGGAGTGCCAGATGTAAGATAAAGCATGACATGATATTTCATACCATAGAGTTGAATACATTAGGTAGATATTGAAATGGATTGTAACATGATGAGATGTATGATAGTGTGACATGATTGAACATAGCATGGTATGATAGATGTTAATGACATTTTTAATTGAATTGTGTCTGTCACAGGGGGAAGATGGGTACGGTAGGGGCGGTGGCAGTGGATGCAGAGGGGAACATAGCCTGTGCCACCTCCACCGGTGGCATGCTGAACAAGATGGAGGGCAGGGTGGGGGACACAGCATGTATCGGTGAGACATCTGATGTTATGTCTTATGAGGTAAAGAGATGTGGAGAGGAAGTAGGAGAGAGAAAGAGAGGAGTGGGGAAATGAGGAAGAGACCTTCAACTTTAACAGTGATCCAGAAAGCTGAGTGGCTTGGTGAACCTTGACCGCTGAGACGTGGAGGAATGTGTGGTGGTGTGGAGCCACTCACTCACGACCTGCTTAGTTAATATTTGACAATGGAGATTATTACAGCCAGCATTCTGAACAACACACACTGCTACCTCACACTCATAGATTGCTTCATAAAAGTGCAGAGGCACAGGCTTACAGTACGTACACAACATATGCACATACATTTACACACATACACAGAACAGGGGTTAAACACTGCACTCCATATAATAGCACCACCAAATGACCTGAATTGCAGTTGAGATTACATTCAAAGGTTTAAAAAATCTCAGGGAGGTTAAAAGTACAAAAAAACAAAAAAAACAAAGATATCCCCAACTTACCCCCCATTTCCCATCCACGAGCCTGTTGATTTTGCAGCAATGCTGCCTGTCAGCAGTAATCTTCTCAGATTGAGAGTTTCAAGGGGCTATCATCGTTAAGTAACACACTAGATGCAAAGCATTGAATACACAGTATAAAATAATACACTTTGAAATACATTTTGTAACTTTGCCCCAGAAGCATTTAACTGCAAGGGACTCTCCTGGAAATGTGCATATCTGATTTAGGGAACATAGTGAACAGTTGGGAGTTGGGGCCAATTTTATCATAAAACGTTTCCTCTGTGTTAAATACAGTCTGTGAACAAACTTAAAATCGATAAATTGATGGTTTGGATTATGGGATGCCAAGGTCATATTTGTCCATATTGTATTCCAGTTAAAGGGTCGTTCAGATTCAATTAGATATGTCGAACATACTTTAATGGATAGGTCAGAATATGGTGCTTTCCAAAAGCTGTTTATATTCACTACATGACCAAAAGTATGTGGACAACTGCTCGTCGAACATCTCATTCCAAAATTACGGGCATTGCTACTATAATAGCCTCCTCCTCCGCAGTTGGCGTTCTAATTCATCCTAAAGGTGTTCGATGGGGTTGAGTTTAGGGCTCTTGTGCAGGCCAGTCAAGTTCTTCCACACTGATCTCAACAAACCATTTTTCTGTATGGAACTCATTTTGTGCACTACGGCATTGTCATGCTGGAACAGGAAAGGGCCTTTCCCAAACTGTTGCCACAAAGTTGGAAGCACAGATTCTTCTAGAATGTCATTATATTGTGTAGCATTAATATTTCCCTTCACTGGAACTAAGGGGCCTAGCACGAACCATGAAAAATAGCCCCAGACCATTATTCCTCCACCAAACTTTACAGTTGGCACTATGCATTGGGGCAGGTAGCGTTCTCCTGGCTTTGGCTCCAAACCCAGATTCATAGGTCAGGCTGCCAGATGAATAAACCCATTTTCATGAAGCTCCCGGCGAACAGTTCTTGTGCTGACATTGTTTCAGAGGCAGTTTGGAACTCAGTAGTGAGTGTTGACTGTAAATCAAATAATAATTGATTTAAACACACTTTTGCAAATAAGGTGTACAGTAGCCTCAACAGCACTCTATAGGGTAGCACCTTGGTGTAGCCGGAGGACAGCTAGTTTTCGTCCTGCTCTGGGTACATTGACTTCAATTCAAAATCCGAGGAGGCTCATGGTACTCACACCCTTCCATATACTTATACAGTAATTATGACAACTTCCAGAGGATTTCCTCCAGCCTATCAGAGCTCTTTCAGTATGAATTGACATGTTGTCCACCCAATCAAAGGATCAGAGAATGAATCTAGTACTGAAAGCGTAAGCTACAGCTAGCTAGCACTGCAGTATATAAAATGTTGAGTAGTTTACTCAGAGAGAGAACAACAACAGTTGAACAGTTTTGAACAAATGTATTTCTTCCAAAATGAAGAATTTCTTTTTCAGTTTCATTTACTTAGCTAGCAAATGCAGCTGTCTAGTTTAGCCTACTGAAACACCCTGCTCAAACATGTTAGCTCGCTGGCTATGACTTTACAACAACACTGGAACTCTTCCCAGTCAATTCATGCTGTTGATATTATTGCCACCGGGGCCCACCGGTGTAACTACTTACGAACGTTATGCTGTAACATTACTGCATGGTTGTAGCGGGTTTACTAACGCATTAGTTCTATTAGCTATGACATTACTTTCGCTAATATGGTGAAAATGATGTAGGCTGTGTGTGGCGGTTTGGCTTTGATTTTTTTTTCACCTGGTCACGTACAGCTGATGTGTTGTGCATTGAAGTCTGCAAACGAAGGGCAGAGGTTTCGAAGAGGAGAGCGCACAGATGTGAGGAGGAATACAACGTGGCTGCTATGAAAGTGAACGGTGTTTATGCGTGATCAGGGGTGTATTCATTGCGTCAATTCTGAGAAATGTTTCTTAAACTGAAGCGTACAGAACAAAACTGGGATAAACATACCTGAATTTGTCCATGTAAACTCTTGTTTGCAACTGTTGGACTAATGATTACACCCTATATCAGCTCAATGCAGGCAAGAGTGTGCAAGGCGGTATTGCATGACACTGTCTATGTGTCACTGTCTGTCACCTCAAATGTGTCTCTCGACCTGTGTGCACCTACGTTGTAAACTTTTATTCATAGGCTAGGTTGTAGCAACCTCATGATGGGAATAGGGGGAAATTCAAGTATCATGTAGTAGCCTAAACCTATCACTGTTACATTGAAGTGGGTGAATGGAATATGAATGAGAGTCATCCAATATGCTGTAATACAAATAAGGTGACTGACCACCACTGGTAGAGATGGAGTCTTACATTGGGTCTTGAGAGGCACTAGTGCTGATTTGGTTAGATAAATTCAGCTTCATCAAAATCTGTCAAATTAATCTATGGTCATCAATGCGTTTGGAAGCGATTGAGATGCATTGTCTAGATATAGTAAAATATCATCCGTGTACAATGAGATGAAGTGATCAGTAGATTTGATGGAAATTGGTGTTATTTCCTATAATTTGGCATATTGCCTCAGCCAGGGGTTGCATGGATAATACGATAAACACAGGTGACATTGGATCGCCTTGTCTGTTATTTCTAGTGATTCTGAAAGGAGCAGAGTGGATATTGCCTGTTAGAACTATGGCTAGGGATTGGCATATATTATTTGAATCATATTAATGAAATTGGCGCCAATTCCCATATGTTCCAAGACCGACCAGAGATACAGCGCCTTCAGAAAGTTTTCATACCCCTTTTGACGTTTTCCACATTTTGTTACGTTACAGCCTTATTCTAAAATGGATGACATACCCCCCCCCATCAATCTACACACAATACCCCATAACGACGAAGCAAAAACAGGTTTTTAGAAATGTTTGCTAATTTGTAAAAAATAAAACAAACTGAAATATCTAATTTACGTAAGTATTCAGAACCTTTACTTAGTACTTTGTTGAAGCACCTTTGGCAGCTATTAAGGCATCGAGTCTTCTTGGGTATGACGCTACATGCTTGGTACACCTGTATTTGGGGTTTCTCCCATTCTTCTCTACAGATCCTCTCAAGCTCTGTCAGGTTGGATGTGGAGCGTTGCTGCACAACTAATTTCAGGTATCTCCAGAGATGTTCGATTGGGTTCAATTCCAGGCTCTGTCTGGGTTCAATTCCAGCCTCTGTCTGGGCCACTCAAGGACATTCAGAGACTTGTCCCAAAGCCATTCCTGCATTGTCTTGGCTGTGTGCTTAGGGTCATTGTACTGTTTGAAGGTGAACATTCGCCCCAGTCTGAGGTCATGAGTGCTCTGGAGCAGTTTTTCATCACGGATCTCTCTCTACTTTGCTCCGTTCATCTTTGCCTCGATCCTGACTAGTCTCCCAGTCCCTGCTACTGAAAAACATCCCCACAGCATGAATCTGCCACTATGCTCCACCGTAGGGATGGTGCCAGGTTTCTTCCAGATGTGATGCTTGCCATTCAGGCCAAAACGTTCAATGTTTGGTTTTATCAGACCAGAGAATCTTGTTTCTCATGATCTGAGAGTGATTATGTGCCTTTTGGAAAGCTCCAAGCGGGTTGTCATGTGCCTTTTACTGAGGAGTGGCTTCCGTCTGGCCATTCTACTATGAAGGCCTGATTTGATGGAGTGCTCCAGAGATGTTTTTCCTTCTTAAAGGTTCTCTCATCTCCACAAAGGAACTCTAGAGCTCTGTCAGAGTTACCATCAGGTTCTTGGTCACCTCCCTGACCAAGGCCCTTCTCCCCTGATTGCTCAGTTTGGCCAGGCGGCCAGCTTTAGGAAGAGTTTTGGTGGTTCCAAACTTCTTCCATTTAAGAATGATGGAGGCCACTCTGTTCTTAGGGATCTTCAATGCTACAGACAGATCTTTGCCTCGTCACAATCCTGTCTCTGAGCTCTATGGATAATTCCTTCCACCTCATGGCTTGGTTCTTGCTCTGACATGCACTGTCAACTGTGGGACCTTATATAGACAGGTGTGTGCCTTTCCAAATCATGTCCATTAAATTACATTTACCACAGGTGGACTTCAGTCAAGTTGAAGAAACATCTCAAGGATGATCAAGGGAAACAGGATGCACCTGAGTTCAATTTCGAGTCTCATTGCAAAGGGGCTGAATACTTATGTAAATAAGGTATTTCTGTTTTTATTTTGAATAAATTTGCAAAAATGTCAAAAACATAACAAAATGTGTAAAAGTCAAGGGGTCTGAATACTTTCCGAAGGCACTGTATGACCATTCTCGTCTATTAAAAGCTTTTTCTGCATCGAGAGATAATGCAGGCCAAGGAGCTGTTGTTTCTGATGAGGCATCTAAGATATGTAGTAGTTGACGGAGGTTACTCGAGTATAAGCACTTTTTCACAATCCAGCTTTGGCCCTTGTGGAAGCAACACCGATTGACAATAAATGTCACATGCTGTTGTGCAAATGGAATAGACAACAGGTGGAAATTATAAGCAATTAGCAAGACACCCACAATAAAAGAGTGGTTCTGCAGGTGGTGACCACTGACCACTTCTCAGTTCCTATGCTTCCTGGCTGATGTTTTGGTCCCTTTTGATTGTTGACGGTGCTTTCAGTCCTGTAGCTCAGTTGGTAGAGCATGGCGCTTGTAACGCCAGGGTAGTGGGTTCGATCCCCGGGACCACCCATACGTAGAATGTATGCACACATGACTGTAAGTCGCTTTGGATAAAAGCGTCTGCTAAATGGCATATATTATTATTATTATTATTATTCAGTCTAGTGGTAGCATGGGACGGAGTCTACAACCCACACAAGTGGCTCAGGTAGTGCAGCTCATCCAGGATGGCACATCAATGCGAGCTGTGGCAAGAAGGTTTGCTGTGTCTGTCAGCGTAGTGTCCAGAGCATGGAGGCCCTACCAGGAGACAGGCCAGTACATCAGGAGAAGTGGAGGAGGCCGTAAGAGGGCAACAACCTAGCAGCAGGACCGCTACCTCCGCCTTTGTGCAAGGAGGAGCAGGAGGAGCACTGTCAGAGCCGTTATGGCTTTTGCCAGAGAACACCAAGATTGGCAAATTCGCCACTGGCGCCCTATGCTCTTCACAGATGAAAGCAGGTTCACACTGAGCACATGTGACAGAGTCTGGAGACGCCGTGGAGAACGTTCTGCTGCCTGTAACATCCTCCATCATGACCGGTTTGGCAGTGGGTCAGTCATGGTGTGGGGGGGGGGGGCATTTCGTTTGGGGGCCGCACAGCCCTCCATGTGCTCGCCAGAGGTAGCCTGACTGCCATTAGGTACCGAGATGAGATCCTCAGACCCCTTGTGAGACCATATGCTGGTGCGGTTGGCCCTGGGTTCCTCCTAATGCAAGACAATGCTAGATCTCATGTGGCTGGAGTGTGTCAGCAGTTCCTGCAAGAGGAAGGCATTGATGCTATGGACTGGCCTGCCCGTTCCCCAGACCTGAATACAATTGAGCACATCTGGGACATCATGTCTTGCTTTATCATGGATGCTTTAGTCCAGGTCTGGGAGGAGATCCCTCAGGAGACCATCCGCCACCTTATCAGGTGCATGCCCAGGCATTGTAGGGAGGTCATACAGGCACGTGGAGGCCACACACACTACTGAGCCTCATTTTGACTTGTTTTAAGGACATTACATCAAAGTTGGATCAGCCTGTAGTGTGGTTTTCCACATAAATTTTATTTCCATTGATCATTTTTGTGTGATTGCGTTGTCAGCACATTAAACTATGTAAAGAAAAAAGTATTTAATAAAAATATTTCATTCATTCAGATCTAGGATGTGTTATTTTAGTGTTCCCTTTATTTTTTTGAGCAGTGTATATATTTTGTGCCACTGATTTTAGTCTGGCTTTAATTCCAGTTTGTCTACAAATGAATAATTGATATGTTGGATTCACATCTCCATCTCAATGTCCCCTTCTGACCCTAGTTCTTGTGTTATTTCTTTGTTTTAGTTGGTCAGGATGTGAGTTTGGTGGGTATTCTATGTTTTGTGTTTCTAGGTTGGGTTTCTTGTTTGGCCTGATATGGTTCTCAATCAGAGGCAGGTGTTCGTCATTGTCTCTGATTGGGAACCATATTTAGGTAGCCTGTTTTCTGTTTGCGTTTGTGGGTGGTTGTGTTCAGTCTTTGTGTGTCTGCACCAGATATAACTCTTTCGGGTTGCCACTTTGCTGTTTTGTATTTTTGAAGTGTTCAGTTTTCCATTAAAAAGATGAACACTAACCACGCTGCGCTTTGGTCCTCTCTATCTCCAGACAACAACCGTTACACTCAACCAAAACCAAAGTTAAAGAATAGGACATAATCTAATCAAACTTTAAATTCCCTTTTAAATAAAGTTTAATTTGATTTAGTCCTATTCTTTAACTTGGATTTTTGGATGAGATGTTGATGTAAATCCAACATCTAATTATTACCTTGAAGATTACATTAGAAATCAGGCCTAGGGTTTCAAGCTTTGGTAATTTGTTGTCTATTGATAGCTGAACCCTGGGTTGAATTGAAACAATAGCTGTTGATGACTTTGCAGATGCTATGTAGGCCTAAATAACCATCATTGATGATGTACTGTTGCAGTTCATCTCTCAATAATTATTCTCACTGATGGCACATTGGTAGTAGTCAGTTACAAATATAAAAGCTAAGCCGGGCTTGGTTAAAACCCTAGATAGGATAGCAAATGAATAGTTGTAGATCAACTCTTCAGTAGGACGTGCTGCCCAGCCTACTGTTGTTTTTTTGTTTTATTCTAATGGTGTGTATAATGTTGAAGATCTGACATTGTTTCAACGGTCAAATTCAACATTTTGTACAAGGTTTGTCTATGTTGAAAATTGGTATCATAAGTCTGTAGTTGAAATTTAAATTTTCTCAAAACAGTTTGTCGATTACGTTTTTCAAATCCAATGTATTTTCCATATAGATACAATATTTTTCCATATTACGTTTTTTTCCCCTCTCTTTTTTGGAAACTCACCTGACACCCAAGGGGAGAGCACCAAAAAAGGTTACGGTCTGACTGGCTTGTCAAGAAAATACCCTTAAAGGTGTTGGGCATTTTTTTTATACTCTGTTTGTTTAAAACTTTTCTTTTTGGTACCTGTAAAGAGCATTCTGTAAATGTAGTCTATTCTATTGTTTACCTCGCCATCCAGTGGCTCAAAGTGGAAACTGCACCCTCAGACAACCAGGTATGTTACAGCTATGCCACGCTATCAAGGCTAGAAAAGGTTTCCACACCACTTCTACTAATCCAGTTGTCAGATTGGTAATTCATTACGGAAGACTGATTTTTCAAGTATTCCAACAGGCTTTAAGACCACATGAAAGTCAATACATGTAGCAGATGTTTCCCTCTTATAGTGTGTGAAAAGCAGTGTGTATGTGTTTCAGGGTGTGGGGGTTATGCTGATAACAGGGTTGGAGCAGTGTCCCCGACGGGCGAGGGTGAAGCCATCATGAAGGTCACTCTGGCTAGACTCATCCTGTTCCACATGGAGCAAGGTAACACACACGATTTATGAAAAAAAAAGATTGATTGCATGTCAATCTTCAGTAACTCCATCCATTTATAACCTCATCCATGCATCAATCCATCCATTTATCCTCCCTCCCTGGTGTGTCCCCTGCAGGGCGCAGCGCGGAGGCAGCAGCAGACGAGGCCCTGGCCTATATGAAGGACAGGGTGGGAGGTCTGGGGGGAGTGGTGGTGGTAGACCCCCAGGGTGAATGGTCTGTTCGCTTCAGCAGCTCGCAGATGGCCTGGGCTGCAGCCCAGCAACAAACACTCCACTATGGCCTGTACACTGGAGAACACTTCACAAAGAACATAGACGACCCCTACTAACACACACTTCACGTCCACGTATGTGTTGAGAGAGAGTCTAAAAGAAACCCTACTAACAAGCATAGGTAAACAATCCATAGAACACACTGAATTGAATCCACTAGACTCTTACCATAACTGTGTTTTTAGCAATCAGTATTATTTCCATTTTGTCTAATCCTCAGATCAATGCTCATATCTAGAGCCAGTATTTGGAAAGTGTTGATCAACTGCCAAATGTAACTATGAAGGAATAAAGCGTGTTTTAAAAACAAACAGGCTGTCCTTTCTGAGGGGTTTTCAGTGCCTCATTTGGAGTCCTTAACAACCATGGTTGGTCATGACATGCATAAATACTAGCAGAGAGTTACACACAAAGATGACACATGGAGTGTGTGTCCCTTACGTGTACTGTGGCCTGCTGGCAAAGGTCATGTGCCACTCGGTTTACTCCACTAGATGGTGCAGAACATCAAGATATTGTCTAACGGTTATTTTACATCAATTTGCTTTGGTTGGTTTCTGTCGGATCTCCTTATCTCAGGGGGTGTAAGGGTGTAGTCGGTTCACAAATTCAGGCTAAACCATTCTGTTTGATCTCAATAGTCTGAGGTGGTGTCCTCTGCCAGTCTGTCCTTCCCCTGCCTGCTTTGAAAATGGACCAAAAAATCCAGTCTGCTCTAATCAGTACTGGTGATGTAAAGGAGACTGAGAGATGATGCCATGTGTTATCTGCTGAAATAGGGTAGATTTAATTGAGACAGGACAGGTGTGGTAGGTGCTTTGGCTGTCAACACTGTCACTCACTCTGCCAATACCCCCATTGTACATTACTGCTATGAGTACAAACAGAGAACCTCTCCTCTGACAGCCAAGACTGCTCTCCTACCCTTTCACCAGCTGGTTTGTTTCCTAAACATCACTTTGGAAATAGGGGGAGAGATGCATTCTGTGGGTGAGAAAGTGATACCTACTTGTCCAAGGGCATCAGAAACAGAATGAAACACATTGATTTGCTGTTCTCCTATTCATTTATACTATCTGATCCAAAATTACTAAAATGATTCTTAAGCTACTATTCTACATTCTTTAGTAGTATAGCACTGAGGGCTCAGGGCATTGGTCATCACAGTGTTCATAGGACAGGTGCAAACTGTAGAGGAACACATTGCAGAGGGGTGTGTGAGTTTAAGTGAAATTGTCAACTCCCCATTAATGTCAATGTAGTCTACCATTAAAGATAACGGAAGGACGTTCTATTCTGGAGTTTTTGGAACATCTGCGGACAGTTGGAGGTCATGGGATGGATGGCAAAGGAAGGACGCGCGCAAGGTAACTGAGCTGAGCCGGCTATTATTTTCCCGTCAATGCGCACAGTCCGGACAGCCATTGGTCAGCTCTGCCAGAAAAGGGGAGGTACTCGAGTCCAGAAATCTTTGTAGAAAATCTCCAGACTGAAGGACGGCAAAAAGGGTGACGGCGGACAAGGACGCTTTTAGTGTTCTACATCCATACTTTACAGCCTGATGTGTGTTTTTCTATATACTTTTCTGGGGTTATAGTGGACTTAATCAGAAGATGACGAAATATCGGGCTGCCAGTACTGCGAAAGCAGAGAGTTTATTGGTAGTCCCAGACCAGCAAAACTTGCCGTTTTTACGCAGTTAACTTTTGACCTTTTCGTGGATGCGGTAAGTAGTCTACAGTGTGTCCAAAGTAATCGAGGATAGCTTTTGGAAGAGGCGCAACTTCGCCTATTTCTCTTTTTTTTCTCCACGGAGAAAAAACAAATTCCCGGCTGTTCCCTTGGGATGTAATTGCGTTCCCAGGCAAATTCAATGGCTCTGTAAGACTCAGAGAATAGCAAGCCATTCATGGCTGGGACAAAAACCCACTTATTTTATTATGTAGACAAGACTATCATTGTATCTTTAGAAACAAATTTAAATCAAGTACAATTACATGTAGATAAATATATTGATTGTTAAACTCAAAAATGGCACCATTATTCAGGAGTCAATAGGGTGCTACAGTAGTTATAGCAACAGTAGTTAAAGGGACTCTGCAAGACTGCAAACATGAAGCATCTGTACCCCCAAGTTATAGATGGCTCTGCTACTACTTATTCTAGTTATACCTCCAAATGTGTCTATATAACACCCTCCTTTAAAACACTTGACATCCTATATTTTGGCATGACATGATTTTTCACCTCTAAATATTGATAGTTGTACTGTAAGTGTTAGTGGTTTTGTTTAATGGGGTTGTAAAGGGAAGGTCTTTCTTTGTGAAAGAGCCTATTTGTGTTGATCTAAACTTTCCTTCTGTCTGAGGGGTCTCTGGCTCAGCTCACAGGACTGTTCCCATGGAGATGATAGGATCACTTCCTGTCTCAGAACAGGCCAGGTCATGGAGTTTGCTGGACCGGGAGTGTAAGTTACACACACAGAGATGCACACTCTCAACAAAATGTATTCAAGAGCATATACAAGAGCATAGCCTATAGATCAATGCTTGCTCACTACACACACACATGCAAACACTCTTCACCAATTAAAGGCCCAATGCAGTCAAAAACATGATTTCCTGTTTTTCATATATATATGAATAATACTGTGAAATTGTGAAAATGATGATAATGCTCTTTTAGTGTAAGAGCTGTTTGAAAAACACACCTGAAATGTCAGCCTGTTTTGGTGGGATGGAGTTTTGGCGTGTCTGGTGACATCACCAGGCAGTATAATAGTTAATTCACCAATAAGAAAGAGTTCCAAACCTCTCTGCCATTAACGGCTAGATTTCCAATCCCCACTCAGACCACTCCCAGACAGTCCTAGCTAAATTTTTGCTTGAGAAATGTCTAATCACTAAGAAACTATTTTTGTTTGTTTTTGATCAATATGGTCAAAAAGAATCACAGTAAGGTACTTAATTGTTACCCAGAAATGATTTGAATGTTGAGAGAACTTCTGCATTGAACCTTTCAGTTTAGACCCCCCTACCATGACTGACAGTTCAACTTTTCTCTGTCAAGCTTAGCATTATTTGGGAAAGTGTATTTTCGCTCTACTTGTATTGGGATCATGGGCGGCAGGACATTAGCACTCTGGTTGACCTTTGGGATGGGAGTTAGCGGTGTTATTCAGTGTTTCAGTGTCATGACTCACCGATCCTGTTAGTGTTCCCGATCGTGCTCGGAATACCGGCGTTCCGATTAACTCCCGCTGGAGTCCTGTCCCAAGGTCATATGACTGCCACCCTGCATCTTCTCAGAATGTATTGGGAAAAAGCTAGTGAGAGAAAAGTTGAATGGGAGAGGGGGTAGGGTTAAGGGGCCGGGGTCTGTGCTATCAGATAGGGTATGGAAACACGTGACCGAACCAAAGGACTGAGCTAAACATACAGCCCTGGCAGTTTGACAACCGCAAGCCTTCATCACCTTTCTTTAGGAGAGTGAAGGACATAAGACTTCAAAGTTGAGGAATAGGAAGGTAGTAAAGCTACGTAGGCAAGGAGTATGGAGGTCGTAAGACTTCATAGGCTAGTAGTGTGCATCAGTCATCATAGTACCTTTTTTTTTCTAAGAGTGTATCTAGAACCTAAAAGGGTTCTTGGGCTGTCCCCATAGGAGAACCCTTTTGGTTTCAGTTAGATCCTTTTTTGATTTCCATGTAGAACCCTTTACACTGAGGGTACTACCTGGAACCAATAGGGGTTCTCCTATGGGGACAGCCCAAGAACCCTTTTGGAACCCTTTTTTCTAAGTGTTGAGATTACAGCAGAGCGGCTATGGGCTTGGATGAAGGATGTTTTGTGTTAAAGCAGAAGATGGTGGCTGGAATGATAAGCCTGCATAGCCAAGGAGTATGGAGGTATAAGAATATTTTGAAGCTAAATACACAACGCAGAGACAGAGGACGAGAGGTCAATACAGTACTAACGATAAAGTGAAATTGTGTTATTTTTGAAATAGGGAATTAATGCAGCGACATGGAAGGAATTTGTCTATATATTCAACTTGAAATAGGATACTTGTTATTTGGCCATTAATCCAGTTTTATTGCAAGGAGTTCTAATTGGTCAACACAGGCTAGGGCTGGGTTATAAACTACATCCTTTCCCTTTGTTCAGGGAGAGAATCACTGAGAGAGCATCACTGAGGACAGGGGAGAATGACCATCTACTTCCAAGCATAATTTGTCCTTTTTGAATAAACCTATTTTCCTCCCCTAGATTTGCTTTGGGTCTGTGTTATTAAAGAATAACATGAACGACTAACAGATGTCAGGAGCCTGCATAGCCAAATAGCATGTTGTTTATAAATCACGCCTAGAGTCACGGAGTTCTGTAGACTGTCCTGTTGTAGGAAGCCTGTCAGCTGAAGCCAGTGATAGGGGGAGTCTGTGTTGGCCCCCTTTCTCCTCTTGTGAGGTCCGCTATGCAGCAGTGATTTGTGTGGGTGTGTGTAATTGTGTTACAGGTGTTTTGAGTGTGTCTGCCAACTGGCAGGCAGGAGAAATGTGGCTCAGGCGTGATTTTAGGTTGGAATGTTTGATGACTGAGACCGTTAAACCAAGCGAGAATTGGGGTTCTCCGTCCAGTGTGTGTTTGTGTTTTATTCCGAGGGTGACCCAGAGCTCATAGAACCCCCAGACAAAGAACACTATAAACTCCCCACCTTTCCTTACCAGCTTATTTGCAGTAAAGTTCTCTTCCGTTTAGTCTAAGACTGTTGAAGCTAAAGTTAACCCTCACTCTATCCCACTACCTGCTATATAACACTACTCTGTCTTCTGTGGGTGGAGTCATAACCTTGCCGTGACTTTGACACCTTCCACAGAGGGGGAATGTGCGGTTAAGGGGTAGGACCTTTGATACAGTGTGTTAACATTTACAGGTCACACTGGCCTCAGTTCGTGACACACATTTATACATTGGATTTGATTTATGACCACGATGGCACCTCATAAGGGACACATGGAATTCTAACACATTAGAAACAGGATATTTTAGCTGGAGAGGTTATGGACCTATGAGTTCAGCGGGTCAGTCTTGAAGAGTGAGAAAGGCTACTGTATGGAAATAAAACTGGAAGGCAGTACTTCCCACCCATCCCCCTCTCCCATCTCCCTTCGCTCCTCTGTGTGCTTACCAGTTGCCAAGTGCTAAGAATCCGGGGAATGTGGGATTGCAGTATTCTGATAAAGTTTGCTTTGTTCTCTCCGTGACCTAAGCACTGGGATGGAGGCTGGAAGTCTAAGCCAGAGCAGTATCGTGGTCCACACACAAACACACATTATATAATTACACACACAGATACACATGTTCAGTTTACAGACCCAGACACACCCGACCATGATAGTGATGGTATCACAGCTGAACAAATGTGACAAAAACAGACATTCCATGGACATTAGGCCAACAGTAACACACTTAAACTTTCCACTCAATGTGAAATAGGTAGTTGGTTTGAATGATGGAACAGGATTAGGGGATGGAGCACATGGAATAAGCTGCTATAGAATGTAGTGACTAATTTTATCTCGTCACTGCTTACACATGTAATTACATGCACAAATACATGTAGGCTCACACACACGCACAGCATAAACATCTATTCCCCTACATATAGGCACACACAAATGTCACGCAGAGTTTAGGGTGTGTGTGGTAAACTAGGCAATGAGCACTTTGATTGTGGGGTGGGAGGAGGAGAGGGATACCAGGGGGAGGCAGGAAGTCAGAATTTTGGTTGGGGGATCAAGGGTGGAAAGGCCACTGGGAGAGAGGTCTACAGTGCAGACGCTTTGCGTGTGAAGGAGCAGTCGTTTCATTTCACTGTGTGTGTGTGGTGTGTGTGATGGCTAAACAGAAGCCCTGTGTGGTGTTTACATGGTAAATATGATGCCAGTACATTGTGTGTGGGGGCTGTCGTTGTGGTATGTCACATGCTGACAGAATGCTTACAGATCAACAAAGGAAAGGCAGAGAAAACATACTGGAGACCAGTGACTATATACTGGACTCAGAATCTGCACTTACAGAGCCAAGTTGATTGAAGATTTAAGATGATGACGGGTGCCGTGTTTTGTATTTAGAATGTTGCTGGACCTTTGGTGCTAACTTGAAGACAGTTGACCCAACTGAACTTTAGCTGTACCATAGGTGGCCAGTGGCATCTTTTTAAATTGGGAGGACAGACTCCTAGTAATGACTGGAACGAAATCAATAGAATGTGCATCCAACACATCAAACACATGGTTTCCATATGACTATGCTGTATGTTACCAAAACCTAGTGCAAGTAATGCCCAGTGTTTGGTTTGAGCAGTGTCCGTGTACCCTCTCCAGCACAGCTGGCAGTATGGGCTACTGTAAACATCCTTGACTGAAAGCTGGTGTTTCATATAGGGCTTTCAGTCGGATGTTTGCAGCAGCCAACTGCCATTATCATCGCAACTACAATACAGCTATTTTTTTTTACATGGCGACAACTGTGATAGCCATCACTATTAGGCTTAGAGTCAACTGTGTTTGTCATAGAGGCTCTTACTATGCATGCACATAGAGCCATACATGGAGAAAACCTGTAGTGTGGACTATGACCAATCTGTAACACGAATTGATCAATTAAATCCAAGGATGTTTAGTGGAACAAACCGTTTCACCCTCTGGATATCTCTCTGTGTCACAGGCCAGCCCCAGGGGACTTCATATATTGATGGATCTCAATTATGACCACTGAGAAGTGAACGAACTGGAGACACACAAACTGCTACTTTCCACGACACTGTCTGTCTGTTGGCACCATCTCTGATGATTGTGCCCAAAGGACTTTAGAAAAACAAGAGTGGGAGAAAGAGGGAGGAGAGGAAACGTCTCTGTTCATGGCAGTTGGTTCACAGTAGCAGGGAGGGGTTACATCCTAAGGAGAGAGGAGAGGTGGCGGGGGGGTGAGTGAAAACCAGACACTACTTTATCTACTACCTTTTCTGACCACTGATCTCAGAGGACATGACAAGCAAGGTGGAAACCTGTCAAGTCCTTTCACCAAACAGTGCTCTTGAAGGAAAAGAGACGAGGACAGTACGCTGTTCATGAGTATTGAGACAGTTGTGTAAAGTTTAGGATTAGGGTAATCTGATCTGTGGGTAAGGGTGAGTTCTAACTGCCGACCTATGACCTCTTCGGGTTTCAGGCAGTGTAAACATCCTACACTCTCAGCGGCGCCCTCTAGTAGCCGGGAGTGGGATGTTTGCGCTGCCTGACTCGGGAACGCTCCTGGAATACTGCAGAGCACTTTGGGAATGACGACCGAGGCAGAGCAGGAAATAGGGAGGGGCCGCCATCTGATTGGCTGTGACCTGTGACATGTCTGCTCCGGTGGGACAGGGCCACCCATCTCACAACAGACACGCTGCAGGAAACACACACACTTGTGTGAACACACGACACACAATATACACTGCCGGTCAAAATATTTTCAAAACACCCTCTCATTGAAGTTTTTTTCTTTATTTGTACTATTTGTTACATTGTAGAATAATAGTGAAGACATCAAAACTATGAAATAACACATGGAATCAAGTAGTAACCAAAAAAGTATTAAACAAATCAAAATATACTTGAGATTCCTCAAAGTAGCCACCCTTTGCCTTGATGACAGCTTTGCACACGCTTGGCATTCTCTCAACTAGCTTCATGAGGTAGTCACCTGGAATGTTGAAAATAGTAAAAATAAAGAAAAACAATTGAATGAGTAGGTGTTCTAAACGTTTTGACAGGTAGTGGTCGTGCACACAATCGTACATATTTGCACATATTGTATGCACTCCCAGACCCCCAAAAATTGAGCCAAAAAATGGGAGGGGGCAGTTACACTTAAATATAAAGGAAATGTATATTGCTTTGTCATTTTGTGTCCCTAAACAAATACAGGCCCAGACTGTGTATGTACTCTATACAGTATGTAAAGCCTGGTCCCAGTAGAGAATTGAATCTATTTTCCTGTCACAGATAGACCAATCCTAATGTAATGTTATATATAGGTGTGCTGATCTAATGGACCATGTCCTCTGCTATGTGTTGACCGAAGCCTATGGTATGTTAAGTGGCTGTGGGAGGCACAACGCACAGAGGAAGTCGACACAAACCATTGTGTGATTGGGGCAGGGTTGTAAAAGTGTGTTCAGTTGGAACCAGACTCACCCAGACTGACGTCACTGCAACAGGGAGCCCAAAAGGAAGTAGCTATAAATACCTTCAGATGACCCCACAGAGACACACACAGCCCTCTCCATGTCTCCTACCATTCCTCTATGGAATGGGTTAGATTTAGTGACCTTGTTCTACTGTTATTACTCCCTAACCCCAATGTTCTTTGTGTTTAGCTTTTTCTCTCGCTCTCTCTCGCCCTCTCATGCTGACGTCACAGGAAGAAATGGAAGCTTTTCCTTCATTCAGACTCTAGAGGGCGTCCTGTCTCCATGGTTTACTTTTTCTGAGGCAGTGTTCTGAGGCAGTGTTGAATATGCAGATATGCAGATATAGATGGAGGACTCCTCTTTATATATGTGCCGTTATAGCGTCTGTGTCAGCATGGGCAGTGCCATTGAGGCTACAACCCATTGGAATCCCCACCCAGTTGACTGCTTTAAAATGGCGTGAGCATGGTGGAAACTAGGCTTGGGCAGTATACCGGGGTATTTGGAAATAGCAATGGGAGGGTTTTTCAATACCATCAATATCGTTTAAACGATTTCTTATAGGTTTTTCAATCAATTGTAATATTTGTAGCTACTTAAGTAAATACCTGCAGTCAACTTGTGCAATACGTTAGGTGAAATTAACACAATCTGCTTTATCTCCGATCACATTATTTGAAATGCTTCCACAGAGCATTTGAGACAGTCATATGTTTGTTTGTAAACAGCACAACAGGAGAAAGCGGGAGCTGGGTTAGCTGCGGGGTTGGTGTTGTATATTGAAAGCCAACAGTGTTTTTGTTGCTTCAATAGAGTGATCAGGGACATGCAACTCTAGTTTTCCTTCACAGAAAATACATTAGTGTAACACATTCGGCAGAATATATCTTCATTTTCTTCAGATGATAGCAGAAGTGGAACACTATTTGTCTGGCAGTAAATGAGCTTACAATGAAATGGCAATGTATTTTTTTTGTTGCAAAAATGATTAATGGCCATCATATTTCTAATGTTTGTCATAGAAATAATGTAGCCAGCTACATTTCTTGAGGTTTTGCTTAAAGTCAATCTTGCATTTTACCGAAGAAAAGTAAGCTTGCTACACCAAGAAAAGTCCTGAAGAAAAGTAGCTACAATTCAGTCAGAGCGCTGTCTGCTGAGAGAATGCAGCTCAAGAATTCTCGTGCGAGTGGAGAAGTGCAACTGAAGCACAACATTAGTCTGACTAATTAGTCTAACAATGTTTGAACTGGAACTAACAGCGTTTTAACTACATTGCAGATATGAAACAGACAATCATAATATCAGTCAAAAATATACAATTCCCAGTTTATTCTACAAAACAAACTTGATTTAAAAATCATTTCTGTGACTCAAAATTCCATGGTGTACACTAAGGCCTTGTTGGCAGACGATATGGATGCAGTTCAATTCCTGATTCATATAATTTACCAATACATTTCTTGGTAGTCCAATAAAATATTGCTTTCAGTTTGTGAATCACAGCTGACCTGGTACATTGGCCAATATTTTGGCCAAAAACAGACTGTGACTAAGGCTAGGAATATCAATACAATCAAACTAGCAAAGTCAGTCTTAATGTGGCTAATAGGCTAAGGGTGTCTATTTATGTATCAAGCTAAAAACACGGAGCCTAACATTTACATTACATTTACATTACATTTAAGTCATTTAGCAGACGCTCTTATCCAGAGCGACTTACAAATTGGTGCATTCACCTTATGACATCCAGTGGAACAGTCACTTTACAATAGTGCATCTAAATCTTAAAGGGGGGGGGTGAGAGGGATTACTTATCCTATCCTAGGTATTCCTTAAAGAGGTGGGGTTTCAGGTGTCTCCGGAAGGTGGTGATTGACTCCGCTGTCCTGGCGTCGTGAGGGAGTTTGTTCCACCATTGGGGGGCCAGAGCAGCGAACAGTTTTGACTGGGCTGAGCGGGAACTGTACTTCCTCAGTGGTAGGGAGGCGAGCAGGCCAGAGGTGGATGAACGCAGTGCCCTTGTTTGGGTGTAGGGCCTGATCAGAGCCTGGAGGTACTGAGGTGCCGTTCCCCTCACAGCTCCGTAGGCAAGCACCATGGTCTTGTAGCGGATGCGAGCTTCAACTGGAAGCCAGTGGAGAGAGCGGAGGAGCGGGGTGACGTGAGAGAACTTGGGAAGGTTGAACACCAGACGGGCTGCGGCGTTCTGGATGAGTTGTAGGGGTTTAATGACACAGGCAGGGAGCCCAGCCAACAGCGAGTTGCAGTAATCCAGACGGGAGATGACAAGTGCCTGGATTAGGACCTGCGCCGCTTCCTGTGTGAGGCAGGGTCGTACTCTGCGGATGTTGTAGAGCATGAACCTACAGGAACGGGCCACCGCCTTGATGTTAGTTGAGAACGACAGGGTGTTGTCCAGGATCACACCAAGGTTCTTAGCGCTCTGGGAGGAGGACACAATGGAGTTGTCAACCGTGATGGCGAGATCATGGAACGGGCAGTCCTTCCCCGGGAGGAAGAGCAGCTCCGTCTTGCCGAGGTTCAGCTTGAGGTGGTGATCCATCATCCACACTGATATGTCTGCCAGACATGCAGAGATGCGATTCGCCACCTGGTCATCAGAAGGGGAAAGGAGAAGATTAATTGTGTGTCATCTGCATAGCAATGATAGGAGAGACCATGTGAGGTTATGACAGAGCCAAGTGACTTGGTGTATAGCGAGAATAGGAGAGGGCCTAGAACAGAGCCCTGGGGGACACCAGTGGTGAGAGCGCGTGGTGAGGAGACAGATTCTCGCCACGCCACCTGGTAGGAGCGACCTGTCAGGTAGGACGCAATCCAAGCGTGGGCCGCGCCGGAGATGCCCAACTCGGAGAGGGTGGAGAGGAGGATCTGATGGTTCACAGTATCGAAGGCAGCCGATAGATCTAGAAGGATGAGAGCAGAGGAGAGAGAGTTAGCTTTAGCAGTGCGGAGCGCCTCCGTGATACAGAGGAGAGCAGTCTCAGTTGAATGACTAGTCTTGACACCTGACTGATTTGGATCAAGAAGGTCATTCAGAGAGAGATGGTGGGAGAGCTGGCCAAGGACGGCACGTTCAAGAGTTTTGGAGAGAAAAGAAAGAAGGGATACTGGTCTGTAGTTGTTGACATCGGAGGGATCGAGTGTAGGTTTTTTCAGAAGGGGTGCAACTCTCGCTTTCTTGAAGACGGAAGGGACGTAGCCAGCGGTCAGGGATGAGTTGATGAGCGAGGTGAGGTAAGGGAGAAGGTCTCCGGACGTTAGCTAGCTGACGAGGAGTGGGTGGGTGAGTGACTGACATAGCCTCTTCCACATTGTTTTACGGTGGCTGTACACAGCTAGAGATACAGGTGTCATTTGGTTAGCTAGCAATAACTTTTAACGACTGTTATACATTTAGCCAGAGTGAATTTGCGAATGCAAGACATATGCTATCTACTCCGAATTCAGACGAGAGTGCTCTGAAAAACGGATGAATTTCCGTACAACACCCGCTGAATATGACCGGTGTCAGTAAACGTAGCCAAAACAGCATAACAAGCTCAGCAAGTAAAATGGTCAGAGTGAGGTGTTCTCTCATTTGTGTCTGGAAGTAGCTAGCTAACAAGCTAGCCAACCTTAGCCAGTTAGCTTGGTTTTTGGACAAGCATGCATTTACAGGCAAGCTGCAGAATGACGAGTAGGCTACAATTTTCCATTGTTTATCAGTGCAATTTTGACAGCCAACTAGCTCAAAAAGTTGAGGGTTTATCTAATGTTCCTTCGTTAGATTTTAGCTGATCTTGCTTGGGCTAGCATTAGTTGTTGATCTTGTTGTTGACGTGCATAACTGAGGGAGAGAGAACCTATCTATTTCATGTTTGTTTGATGAATGACTGTAAAGTTCCCAAATGTAAGAGGACTTCCGCGGTGTTGACATATTTGTAGAAATCCATTCAAATGAGTTCTAATGATCTGAAGGCGTGCTGCTGCAACTTCCTGTAAACACACAGTCCAGTTCAACGTGAATGATGGCAGGCCCATCTGCCTGTAAACACACAGTCCAGTTCAACGTGAATGATGGCAGGCCCATCTGCCTGTAAACACACAGGCCAGTTCAACGTGAATGATGGCAGGCCCATCTGCCTGTAAACACACAGTCCAGTTCAACGTGAATGATGGCAGGCCCATCTGCCTGTAAACACACAGTCCAGTTCAACGTGAATGATGGCAGGCCCATCTGCCTGTAAACACACAGTCCAGTTCAACGTGAATGATGGCAGGCCCATCTGCCTGTAAACACACAGTCCAGTTCAACGTGAATGATGGCAGGCCCATCTGCCTGTAAACACACAGGCCAGTTCAACGTGAATGATGGCAGGCCCATCTGCCTGTAAACACACAGGCCAGTTCAACGTGAATGATGGCAGGCCCATCTGCCTGTAAACACACAGTCCAGTTCAACGTGAATGATGGCAGGCCGGTGTGGCAAGTGGCTTGTTTGTATGAAGGCCTACTTTATCTCTGATTGCCTATAGCGCACCAGTCTTGGACGAGACAGGTGTTTTTATTAGGTTTTATTTGCTGCAGTGTCCATTAGTTGTCCAAACGCACAGCAACTTTCCCACTATATTGCTATAGAATTTTCACAAATGCCTTAGTATACGTATTTCCTAAACCTTCTAAGAATTTATGAAAATGTGAACATTTTTACGTTTGATATTCTTCCTGGGGCTGTATATGAACAGATTTTAGTCAGATTTGAGTAAGTAAGGGGCTGAATTGTGCTGTGTTTAAGAAGTCAAAGCCCTTTGAGTTATCTGTATCTTGATTTTAATATGTGTTTTCTTCTCTCTGTTCTTAGCCCTTCTGCTCCTCCCCCTTCTTCTCAGAGCAAGCAGGCCCATTGCCCTAGCGATTCCACACAGACACAGCGTGTACACATGCTGCTCCAGAGCCAGTACTGTTCTTCCTTCCAACAAGTACGCCTCTCAACTTTGTTAATTTACACAATGTCCTTTGTTCACATTTGCTTATAAATGTTCTAAACTCACCAAAAATTATATTTGGTAGCTCCTACTTAGATATGTATAACTTTGAGTTGGATTGCCTCTGCGCTCGTTAAACATATTTAGCTAGCAGCCTCAATGGAAATTCGCTATTATTTGTGCTAATTTTGTTAGCATTCTGGTAATAGACACCGAATGGGCTTTTTTTTTGCGTTTTTTGGCCGGTAATGCCATAAAACCTGGAATGAGAGGACGGTATGACAATATGAGAAAATCTGGATACTGCCCAACCATAGTGGAAACCCTCGATGGCGCTGCCCTTGCTAAAATGCTTTTGGCCACTAGAGGCCTCTATCATTCTCTGCTTGCAGATCACACATTGCATCGGAAGTACCATAGAATTACTGCCTTATATATTATCCAGAATGACTATAGGCCTGATTCCACATTGAACACTGCTTCTCTTCCCTTGATGACTCACTCTTGCAGGTCTTAAAAGACTGCAGAGGTGTTGGCATGGTGATAGTTCCAGCTATTCAAATAGGTTGAATTTGAGCGTTTCTGTGTTAGTGTGTGCTTTTAATAACAGTAAATATGTGTCATTTGTTTGATCTAACAATTCTTTTCTATTGTGCAAATGTTCAATGTATTTTGAATATGATGAATAAAGGCTATTCTTAACCACAATCTTCTCTGTTTTGTAATTAATCATGTGTGTCATTTATTTCAATGAGAGTAAAACACAATGAGCGTAAACCATGAGTTTACTCTCATCCTCGAGACTAAACCATGGGTTTACTGTCATCCTCGAGACTAAACCATGGGTTTACTGTCATCCTCGAGACTAAACCATGGGTTTACTCTCATCCTCGAGACTAAACCATGGGTTTACTCTCATCCTCGAGACTAAACCATGGGTTTACTCTCATCCTCGAGACTAAACCATGGGTTTACTCTCATCCTCGAGACTAAACCATGGGTTTACTGTCATCCTCGAGACTAAACCATGGGTTTACTCTCATCCTCAACTCTTGCGGTGCTGTTGGTCTCACTTGGACTGTTTAGGGGATTCACATGCTTTCTATCTCTATTCCAATATTTATATCACTGCTTGTCTTTCTGCCATGAGGAACTGAAACCTGGGTCACATAGAGCTGACCTGGGGATTTCTGCGGTGAATGGAACAGCTGGCTGAGCCACGCCTCTCTCTCACACACACACCACACACCCACAATGCTGTTATACACTATGACATTAACACATTCGCACACAACATTACTGCACACAAATAGACATGGAATAACATGTACTTTGTACAGTTGAAGAGGCAGGATTATGTAAATATTGTGATAAAGTGTTGGATCACAGTAACATTCTGACCAAGAAAGGTTAATCAAGCACATTGTGTGTGTGATTCCATCTCATGTAACCTTCTGTGAACCCCCTTAACCATCATTGAATCATTCATTCATGGTCAACTCCTTGGTCAAATAAGTTGGTCAAATGAGCATACTCTAATATTGTCTTTGTCCTTATGGGTGTAGGCTTCTCTAATTTTCACTTCTCTTTCTGCGCCTTGTTACTCAGAGATCTTCTGCTTTCTAACTAGTTTCGACCTCAAGACTGAAACACCCCGAAATGTAAGTCCAGTTTCGTCTGAGAAACCTAGGATGCCATTTTGAAATCTAGAGTGGTTGTAGTCTCTCGTAACAGACAGTGTGAAATTTGGTTTTGAGTGCCAAGATTAAAGGTTGTCCAATCGAACCATAATACTGTTGCATTTTATATTTTGCAATGTTCATCTGAAGGGCATGATTTAATATTTAATCAATGTTATACCGTAGTGGTTTGTTGATGTATGTCCAAGATAAATTCCCCATTTGGAACAAAGCTTCTTATGAATCTTTTCCTCTTTATTTGCCATATGTTACCTTCCAGTTCACATCTCTATTATACAGTATACGACTTCTGATTTATTACATGGAACTGTAGATGAGGACGCACAAACGCTAAATCTGATTAGATGTGTCATATGCACCTCTTACAAATAGCTAATATAACACATACAATGTGTTAGAGGTTGAACTTTTGATTGGCCCACATAACAAACTATTTCTCGCCAAAAATGTGTGGATGTTAGGTGAGGATGATGATGACACCAACTCTGAGGGACAAATCCCTGGAGCCCACTGGTGGTACAGACGGAAAGAAGCTCACTTCTTATCAGGTGCAGACACAACACCTGCACGAGAAACCAGTCCAAACTTCAGAGGAAACTGAAACAAGAAGAGGAGTAACACACTGTGAAGCCATCTGTTACAGATAGCTAAGACATAAGCTCTATTCTGGAAGGAGAGTGAATGTCAGTCTCACACATGAGCAGACAGGCGTGCACACATACAGATCTGTGACATTATTGTAACACATAAAGCACACACACATGGTACAGATGTGTGGTTTTAGGATTAGTGGTTTGTAGTGTGTGTGTGTGTTACAAGATGAAGAGACAATATTTTGGCCTATTTGGTCCTTCTCTGTAAGACAATGCCGCCAATTGAAATAGTCTCTCTCCTTTACACATACCCACACACAGGGTGAGTCACTCGCTCTGCTCCAGCACCCATTCCAGGAGGCAGCCGCCTCATTCTGTCAGTATGAATCAGTGCTGTGGGCACACTGCACTTAACTCACAGTAACAACCACTCCCCAACACAGAATACCCCATACTCCTACCCAACACACCACAACATCCATCCCCCCAACATAGCTCAACATAAGTACCCCAACACAGCTCACCACAGAATACCCCAACACAGCTCACCACAGAATGCCCCAACACAGCTCACCCCAGAATACCCCAATACAGCTCATCACAGAATACCCCAACACAGCTCACCACAAAATGCCCCAACACAGCTCACCCCAGAATACCCCAATACAGCTCATCACAGAATACCCCAACACAGCTCACCACAAAATGCCCCAACACAGCTCACCACTACCTCTAATTATATACCACACATTTCACCAGGGAAACCTCTACACAAATGAAACTAGGCACAGAATGCCTCTATTTCCACTCCCAACACATCTCAACACATGATACCGAACCCACCGTACCCACACACTCAAATCAAATACATTTTCATTTGTCTCATGCGCCGAATACAACAGGTACAACAGGTAGACCTTACCATGAATTGCTTACTTACAAGCCCTTAACTAACAATGCAGTTCAAGAAATAGAGTTAAGAAAACATTTATTAATTAAATAAACTAAAGTAAAAAATAAAATATGAAGTAACACAATAAAATAACAATAACAAGGCTATCTATACAGGGTCAATGTGTGGGGGTACAGGATAGTCGAGGAATTTGTACATCGGGGTAAAGTGACTATGCATAGATAATAAACCGCGAGTAGCAGCAGTGTAAAACCAAATGGAGGGAGGGGGGGGGAGTAGTGTCATTGCAAATAGTCCGGGTGGCCATTTGATTAATTGTTCAGCAGTCTGACGACCCCAATCCAAAAACAAAGTGTGACACAACAGTCCCCATCTACCACTCTGTACTCAACACACAACATTATTAACATCAACCAACATCTAGTAAGAGAGCAAGGCTTTACCTTACACAATAATCCCTAATTAAATGCATGCGTTCTCTTAGAAGGCATGATTAGCTGCTGTTGACATGACGTGTGTGTGTGTGTGTGTGTGTGTGTGTGTGTGTGTGTGTGTGTGTGTGTGTGTGTGTGTGTGTGTGTGTGTGTGTGTGTGTGTGTGTGTGTGTGTGTGTGTGTGTGTGTGTGTGTGTGTGTGTGTGTGTGTGTGTGTGTGTGTGTGTGTACGTGTGTGTGTCATATCCCTCACACATTCTTCTTCTCACCACACACACCTCAATTAACCCAAACCAGTGTGTGTTATTTTAGTGTTTAAGATTCCAAATGTCTGCTGTTAACTGAAATTGCCATAACTCTGGAGATCCATGGCTCTCTTCAGACTCATCTGTGTGCTACAGGCTATACACTCACCTTTTGTGGTAAACTGGCATTGGGCAGTCAGGGTTATAGTAGGTCTGGCTCATAGAATGGCTAGAACATACATATTCTATCCATCTAATGGTGAATTTCGAGAGCTTGGGACTAGAAGGTTCTATCTGAGTTATTGACATAGCCTTGTTCTGTTTAATGTTCTCTAGCTACCCTGAGTGTACAAAACATTAAGAACACCTTTGTTAATATTGAGTTGCACCCCTGCCCCCTTTAGAACAGCCACAATTCACCAGGGTATGGACTCTACAAGGTGTTGAAAGCGTTCCACAGGGAAGCTGTCCCATGTTGACTCCAATGATTCTCACAGTTGTGTCAAGTTGGATGTATGTCCTTTGGGTGTGGGACCATTCTTGATACGCGCGGGATACTGTTGAGCGTGGAAAAACCCAGCAGCATTGCAGTTCTTGACACAAACCGGTGGACCTGGCATCTACTAACATACCCCGTTCAAAAGCCCTAAAAACTTGTGTCTTGCCCATTCACCCTCTGAATTGCACACATACACAATCCATGTCTCAGTTGTCTCAAGGCTTAAAATCCATCTTTAACCTGTCTCCTCCCCTGTGGATTTAACAAGTGACATCAATAAGGGAGCATAGATTTCAGCAGGATTCACCTGGTCAGTCAATGTCATGGAAAAGGCAGGTGTTCTTAATGTTTTGTACACTCAGTGTATATAGTACTCTAACTACCCCAATTCATGTCAAGTTCAAATGAATAAAGATGGAAATTGCTGACACCATTCAAACAAATAAGGGTTCAGAACTTTTTGCAGATAGAACCTTGGTTGTTCTTGGTACATGCCTAACAATGAGAAATGGATCTGGTTGGGTTTGTCTATAGTGATAAGCCACTCCCATATACTCTCTCTCTATCTCTCACATAAAGTACACATGTGCTTTTGCTGTTGATTTGCCATAATTTATTACAGCAGTCATAAAATTATGCTCCACACTTATACAAATCATAAGAATTGATACAATTTACAAAACACACTTATGAAGGGAACCTTTACACATCCAGAGACCAATCAGTCACAAGGAAGACAACAGAGAGAGAGAGAGAGAGAGAGAGAGAGAAAGAGAGCGAGAGAGATGCATCTATACCTGACACAGAGCACGTACGCCTCGACAAGACGTGCTTCCCAGCATTCCATAGACTGGATGTACAGTTAGTCCCCTTCCCTCAGTCGTCTCCTCTTCCCCATCCTCCCATCCTCTCCCAAGCCTATCTATACCCAGATGACGACAGGGACAGTTAAACAACGTGAGGGTCTTTAGAGAAACAGAGAGAGAGGCAGATCCTTCTTTATCATAAGCCTCTGAGAGAAGGGGGAACGTGAGGGAGTAAATTAGTCCTTTTAACTGGTCTTCATTGGCACATTTTAACATGGCAATGCCAACCAATAATGTATGGCTAGGGAGAAGGAGAGAGAGAATAAGAAAGAGAGAGTTGGATTCAAGCCATCCACTCAGCCTCCTTTTTGAGAGGCTAAACTACGAATGTGTATGTGTATATACATACACTCAACAGTTCTGCATTTTTTTTCTCCCCAATAAAAAAACATCATCCTCATTAGGATTCTTATGAATTATTCCCCAATAGAATGGTCCAGGATTCAGGACCCAAGTGCCAGGTATTGTTGTGAATCATGTGTATGCTAGATGACTCAGATGTAAATGTACTGTGAAATGTGTACCCTACAGAAACGTGCTATGCCAAGCTGCCGTCTAGTTATTTGCCTGTTATAATCATACTGGTACATTGAAACGTTCGGTTTGAAACGTTCAGTTTCTGTTCTTATGGAAGCAAATCGTGCCTTTTACTCTAAAACCCATCAGCTAACCAAATTCATATATGAAAAGATTGAACTGAAACATTGATCAGTACACACCTAAATCCCTAACTGAACACAATTAACCAATAAAAGATTAATAGAAAAGAGGCACTTCAGATAGTAGTAGTACACACACTGCTTATCACAAACACACTAGTCTCAACACACACAAACTATCTAGCAGCTACAGTATTAACACTTGAGCCCATGTTTTCAATCGCATTACAGTATACCTGAAAATCTCATATGAGCCTGTGCGTCTGACTAGCTTGGCTGCTCTGAAAGCTACAGAAGGCTTTGTGTAGGAAGATGGGATCCGACAGCCAATGATTCACCCTCATTGCCAGCATCAGCAGCCATTAGGAAGATCAGCTCAAGAAGTAACTAGGAAGTAACAGAGATATCTCATATAGGAAGACACAGATTGTCAAAGGTGCAAGATTCCACACAGCAGCCGCCTTGTCAAGCAGTTGTTTATATCCTATCAGATTGTTTGTTTCATAATTCCAACCAATCAGGCTGTTTGTTGTATGTTAACTCCTAAATGTGATCTGCTTGGCTAGAAGGGTCTGTACAATTATGAGTGGATTGCCAAGTGGAGTCAATCAATACAAAAGGACAAAATGCATTGTGATAAAGAGAAAACATTGCAAGAGTAGTTTAACGTTAAGGATTGTGCTGCATACTAAACTTAGCTACTACAACTTAGCTACGACTTTTAAGTCCATAAAAACATTGCATGGGCCAGTATTTCTACAATGACCCCCCCTCCCCCCCCTATTATCTATTATCCCTTCAGTCTTCCAGTGGTACAGTCTCAATGTACTCGCCCTTCACCCCCTCCTGGAGGGATTTCGTGGAAGCGGTACAGCCCTTGGTTCCCTTACCCTCTCCTCCCCCATCCCCCCCTCCCCCTGAGTCCTGCTTTGTCAGCGGATTACGAGCCCTATGGGGGTCTCCTCCGCTCCTCTCCCTCTCCAGGATGGATCCTGGCCCGGCCCCAGTTCCTCTTCTCCTGGCCGGGGGCCCCCAGAGGAAGGTGTTGGCTGGCTGGTAGTGCTGTTGTGCGTAGCGGAGCAGGCTGCGGCGGAGGGAGCGTGAGCGGATTGTGTAGATGTAGTACTCCAGGATGCTGTGCAGCATGTTGGGCAGGGTGCCTCGACACAGAGCCTCGTCCAGCAGCAGACGCACCAGGGGGGGCTTTGAAGGCCTCGAAGCCAAGCTCACCCAGAGACTTGAGAATGCGCGTGATCCGCAGGTAGTTGTGCTGTGACCTAATGACAGAGAGAGAAATAGGTAGGTTACTAATCACATGAGTGTATTTCCCCAAACCTCATCTTTCTTGCATGTCAGAGAGAGAAAAAGAATGCAAGACAATGACACAAGGAATTAATACTCTTTGTGTGTGTGTGTGTGTGTGTGTGTGCGTGCGTGTGTGCGTGTACGTGTGTGTGCAGATTTGTGTGTGTTTGTGTGTGTATGTGCGTGTATGTTTGTGTGTGTATGTGCGTGTATGTTTGTGTGTATGTTTGTGGGGGTATGTTGTGTGTGTGTGTGTGTGTTTGTGTGAATGTGCGCGTGCACGTGTGTGTGTTTGTATGTGCGTGTATGTTTGTGTGTGTGTGTGTGTGTGCGTATTTTTGTGTATGTGTTTGTATGTGTTTATGTGTGTGTGTGAGTGTTTATGCGTGTACGTGTGTGTGTGTTTGTGTGCATGTGCGTGTGCACCGGTATGAATCACTCACTCATTGAGGTGCTGGAAGCGTTCTTGCCAGTTGGAAGCTCGGGTGACATTCCCAATCTTATCCAGGAGTTTGATTCCGTAAAAATCCAGCATGAGTGTGTACGCCAGCAAGAATCGCCGCTTGGCCTCCCGAGTGCTTAGGAATTCCTTTGGGACATAGCAACGATCAGTTGGAGTATATCCCACAATATTCCAAATTCCTGTACAACATGATAAGATACTGCCATTTTCAGATCATTAAAACCACAATGGTCAAGTTGCAGTCAAATCGGTCAATGTGTGGTTATGTGGTCCTGTTACGGTCTTTACCTTGATCTCCTCCTGAGTGAGTTCTTGAGCATAGAGGTTGAGCCCTTGTTCCCTCAGAGGGAAAAGCCTGCAGGAAAGACAAAGAGAGAGATGAACGTCACAGAGTGTGTTTATCTCTCTGCCACTGACTTTTCTATGCATGCCTCCCCATCTTCTCTTCCCTGTCGTCATTGTCTTCCTCTTGCTCTCCCCCTCTGCCCTCTACTTCTCTATACACATCTTCCTTTCTCCTTCTCTCTCCCGCTGACGTCTCTAATTAAGTCAATTCAAGGAGTGCCAGCCATCCTTCTGCACGTGCTCAGTGCTTCTTAGACACCCCACTCATTTATATTATGCTAATGATCAGCTCTGTCAGAAAGGAGAGAATGACAGAGAATGAGAGGAAGCGAGAGACATTAAGGGTGGCGCTAAAGGGTGTACGTGAGATTGGCAGCATATGTGTGAACCTCAGTGGTGTGACTATTTTTTCTTGGTGTTGTGTGGGTCTCTAAGTTATGTAGGTCTGTGTCAGAGAACTGGCTGAACTTTGCTATTCTCCTTCCTGCTTGTGGAAGACAGTTTAGTTCCTGCAAATAAGAATGAGATACATTTCTATGTCCATACATACATATGTAACAGACCTGGGTTCAAATACTACTGTCTGAATGAGCTTGCCTGGTCCCATAACTGCAAACCCTGCCATCTGGCACTCCCGGCAGGCTAGAACAAACACTCAATGTATTTAAAATATTTGAAATAGTATTTGAACCCAGTAATCGCAGGTGCACATGACACACACATCCATAGTAACTTGACGGAGCTCTCACCACTGTATGTAGGTGTGGTTGTGCTCCAGTTTGTCATAATCTCCTTTCCATTTGGTCAGGATCTCCTCAATGAAGATGACTAGAGATGGATTCAGGTCAATCACATAAATTATACAGGAAACACATGTGCCTGGTTTGGGGTCAGCTTAAAATGTGTGTGTGTGTGTGTGTGTGTGTGTGTGTGTGTGTGTGTGTGTGTGTGTGTGTGTGTGTGTGTGTGTGTGTGTGTGTGTGTGTGTGTGTGTGTGTGTGTGTGTGTGTGTGTGTGTGTGTGTGTGTGTGTGTGTGTGTGTGTGTGTGTGTGTGTGTGTGTGTGTGTGTGCTTGCGTGCGTGCGTGCATGCGTGCACTGACCATCTGGTATTAGAGGGATCGTGTTCAGGTAGAAGCGAAGGTTGCGGTACTCATTAGGTAACCGGGGCTCCTTGTAGTTCTAGGGAGGGAGAGGAAAAGGAGGAAAAGTCAGGAAGTGTGTGTGTTTGCGCGTGCGTGCGCGTGCGAGTGTGTGTGGACCGTACCGGGTAGCTGTGGCGATATTTGTAAAGATCCTTTGCAGCATAAAAGCTCCTCTTCATCTTGGTGCTAGAGTCAGAGAACTGAGAGAGTGAGAGTGAGAGTGAGAGAGAGAGAGAGAGAGAGAGAGAGAGAGAGAGAGAGAGAGAGAGAGAGAGAGAGAGAGAGAGAGAGAGAGAGAGAGAGATGGAGAGAGAGAGAGAGAGAGAGAGAGATGGAGAGAGTGTAAGTAAACACTGACAGGTTGCAACTCAGATGATCCCTGAGTGACACATAAACACATGTAACCACAAGCTGTGTTACAACAGATGTCTGGGTTCAATGGGTTCATTGTTGGTGTGGGTATAACAGTCTGCGACCTTCTGCCCCATGGATCCAACTCTAGAGTTATGGAGGCTTCAGATGCACTCACAGTCAGGATCAAATGAAGCCGAAGGCACCATGTCAAGGCATATACAGGAATAATAAAGGCAATTGACTCATTATAGAAAATATTGTTGTTTACCTCTTTTGTACCAATGAGCAGAGATGCTTCGAAATTGTAGAGTTGTTGAGTAGGCTATTGTCATATTGTCTCCCCATATTTGACCCTATTCTTCTTGATGTAAAAAAAATGGTCACCTTCATCAGATCGCTGTCTCACATGCTAGCAACACTAGCCTACTCTCCCTGCTTGTGCACCTGGGACATTGAGGAAACCAACGAGGATATAAAACATTTTGGTTCAAACTGGAGGCTATAATGTCGGAATTATGGCTATAAGATACAATACATCCACTTGTGGCAATGCATAATACCACATCAAATGGATACCTGGCAATGACATTAGATGTAGCCTAGACATGGCAACAAGACATGCGTTGAGTACAATTATTTGGAGACATAGGCCTAAACTAAGCTACAAGCCTACATACAAGCCTGATTTTGGTTGCCCAACATTAGGCTGAGATGTTGACATTTTCAGCGAGTCGGCTATGCAGCTGTGCCATTTCCCTTTTCTAATTTAGCTCAGGGCAGTCTGCTCTTCTTCCATTTTTCTCTGTGTCTGGTTGCTATAGATACGCTCTTGTGCTGTTGCGTTTCTGTCGTGTGCTGGTATTTACCTGCGGGGACATGTCCGCTTGTTCGCCGCATCTCCCCGTCAAGGGGGGGCTGACACACTCGGATATCCCGCTGTCCTCATCACCCGGCTGCTCATCGCATTCCGAGTCTGACTCCCACGTCGAGTCGCATTCTTCCACAGTGCTCGGCTCCTTGTAGCGCAAACTGCCTATCAGATTTCCCATTTATCAAACCTACACTGAGTCGCAGCCGTCCTCTGTGTCCTTTTAGCCTACATATTTTGACGTGCATTCGGCCTCCTGGGTCTTTTAAATGGCAGGCTGAGGGAGTTTCCCAATCCACAGACTTGCTGGCCGCGGTGAACACACCCCCAACGTGCGCCGCGTGCCAGGTGACAGCATCAGGACCGAAGATGACATCACTTGCTCCGCGACTCAGGGACAGGGGTTAACTCGTGTCACCTCTAAGATCGTCAATGTCAGAAAGATAACAAATCATTAGTCTCAATTTCTGTCACTGACGTCATGTTTTCCATCGAGTCAAAATCGGATTTTCCCTCATTGTAGAAATTGGCTATATGGGCCTGTCTATTGATATGTATAGTGCACATGTGGTTGTGTGCCGTGTTTTTTAGTTAGGTGGGCTAATCAACAGACTACAGTTTACTACTTAAATGTACATTTAAATAAGGTCATTCCTCCCAAGGGATGAGTTTTGATGTGTGGCGACACAGAGACGAACGTAGTACAACATGACAGCCTAACCAAGCACTGTTGGAGTGGGAAACGGACCAAAGTCAATAGCACAATTAGCTGCTGATAGAATAAACCGAGCTGGATGATACAATACAACAGAGCGGACATCAAATGCAAAGTATAAAGATCAACATTCAGTGAGACAGGAACCAGAAATGTCAATCTCATCACCACCACACGAGAGCAGCATTTCCTACGTAATATATTATACCGTAGCAACGTGGATCTCGACTCCTTAGCAAACCTGTTAGCCAAATCCTATTAAATTACTTTTTGAGTTCTAATATGTAGTTCTATGGTTCCAGCACATTTATTTTCCATTCGTCTCCAAACTGTAGGCTAATCTCGAAATAATCCATAGCCAATATGCCTACTACTGACACTTCAGTCTGTTTGTGTCATGTTAGGAACAATTAACAGAAACGAAAGAGAGAGAGAGAGCAAAAGCGAGACCTGACAGTGTGTGCGTGAGCTGACTTTCTAGAATGCCAGAACAAGCAAATCGGGTCTGTCGGAGATGTAGCACCATGGACAGTAGCTGAATAGAACTCTCAAAATCCCGCCGTTCAGCACCACAAGACGATGGACAGCGACCGTAAACTGCAACCACTCCTTGTCTATGGAGAAAATTCATGAAATACAGAGGAAGTCCTGCTAGCCAGAAAGCAAGAAAGCTGAATACATGACTCCCACACAAAGTCTATCCTAGGGCTTTTTATCCATATTTGATTTCAAACGTTTAATTTTAGAATGAAATTAAAGTAATAGGGAATAAATTAAAGTAATATGGCATAATTGAAACTGACTGCTCTAGTGAATCCTTCAACTACACCATCAGTATGGCAGTAATATACTGAATTAAACAGAGAGGAAGGAGTATTCTGTCCTTTCCTGTGGCCCACACTCTCTGAAGAAATGGTACAGAATTGTACATAAAGGGGTACAAATGTTTGTTTGTCACTGCAGTGGTACCCTGTAAGCAGTATACCCATTGTACCATTAGTTATAGGTACACAAATATACTCTTACAGTTCATATCTTAAAATATACAATAGTGTACCTTTAGGGGACAAGATAGTACCTTTCTTACATATAGTCCACAGGTACAAACGTGTAAGAAAAATTGAAGGTATATTATGTGTATTTACCCCAGAGAACAATGATGTACCATAACCATACCCTTTATTCTAAGGGTATGAGGCTCTGTGTTTGTTTGTGTGCGAGAGAGAGAAAGAGAGAGAGGTAGGTAGGTAGGTAGGTAGGTAGGTAGGTAGGTAGGTAGGTAGGTAGGTAGGTAGGTAGATAGATAGATAGATAGATAGATAGATAGATAGATAGATAGATAGATAGATAGATAGATAGATAGATAGATAGATAGATAGATAGATAGATAGATAGATAGATAGATAGATAGATAGATAGATAGACAGCACCTAGATCTTATGCACAGA
This sequence comes from Oncorhynchus gorbuscha, assembly GCF_021184085.1. Taxonomy (NCBI): domain Eukaryota; kingdom Metazoa; phylum Chordata; class Actinopteri; order Salmoniformes; family Salmonidae; genus Oncorhynchus; species Oncorhynchus gorbuscha. Next base: position 17,270,333 of record NC_060180.1, on the reverse strand, counting down.
TTCTGTCAGACCTGGGCCCTGACAGTAAATCTCAGTAAGACCAAAATAATGGTGTTCCAAAAAAGGTCCAGTCACCAGGACCACAAATACAAATTCCATCTAGACACTGTTGCCCTAGAGCACACAAAAAACTATACATACCTTGGCCTAAACATCAGCGCCACAGGTAACTTCCACAAAGCTGTGAACGATCTGAGAGACAAGGCAAGAAGGGCATTCTATGCCATCAAAAGAAACATAAATTTCAACATACCAATTAGGATTTGGCTAAAAATACTTGAATCAGTCATAGAGCCCATTGCCCTTTATGGTTGTGAGGTCTGGGGTCCGCTCACCAACCAAGACTTCACAAAATGGGACAAACACCAAATTGAGACTCTGCACGCAGAATTCTGCAAAAATATCCTCCGTGTACAACGTAAAACACCAAATAATGCATGCAGAGCAGAATTAGGCCGATACCCACTAATTATCAAAATCCAGAAAAGAGCCGTTAAATTCTACAACCACCTAAAAGGAAGTGATTCACAAACCTTCC
>NC_060180.1:16197295-16229795 GCF_021184085.1 Oncorhynchus gorbuscha | reverse complement strand
TATCTATCAGGGTGTGTAAGGGTGTAAATATGATCAGTTATACCATGTTTTGGTATAAATCCAATTTGGATTTTACACAAGACATTGTGCTTATTAAGGAGTTTAGAACTCTTACATTTATAATACTACAGAAAACCTTCCCCAGGTTACTGTTCACACAAATGCCTCTGTAATTGTTAGGGTCAAATTTGTCTCCGTTTTTAAAGATTGGGGTTATGAGTCTTTGATTCCAGATGTCAGGGAAATAACCTACACTCACGATCAAATTAAACAGTTTTAATATAGCGAATTGAAATTTTGCACTAGTGAGTTTGAGCATCTCATTTAGGATGCAATCAGGGCCGCATGCTTTTAAAAAAAAATGAGAGCCTGAAGTTTCTTATAGAGCTCCTGGTCAGTAATTGGGGAGTCCAATGGATTTTGATTGTCCTTTATAGCTTTTTCTAATCCGTTCAACTTCTCTTGAATTTGGCGTTGTTCTGCGTTTGTGTCAATTTGAACGGTGTTGTAGAGTGTTTTAAAATGGGTTGTCCATATGTCACCATTTTGTATCGCTAATTCCTCATTTAGATTTTTTTTTGTTTTTTCCAATTTTGCCAGAAGTTGTTTGTGTTTATGGACTCCTCAATTAGTGTCAGCTGCTTGCTGTTGTACTTTGCATTTTTGGTTCTGAGTGTACGTTTATAGAGTTTTAAAGTCTCAAAGTAATAAAGGCGTAATTCACCATTATTCGGCTCTCTGTGCTTTTGTTTGGATAGTGTTCTAAGTTTTTTCATTATAATTTTACAATCTGCATCAAACCAGTTGTCATCTGTGGTCTTTTTTGTTTTGTTTTTTATCAATTTCAATTGTGCTGCTTTTACCGTTTGCCTGAATATATAGTTGATGTTTTGTACTGCTAGATTGATGCCTTCTTTACTGTGAGTGAATGTGGTATCCAGAAAGTTATCTAAGAGTGTCTGGATATTTTGGTTACAGGTTGCTTTCTGGTATTCTTCTGTGCTGTTTTGGGCTCATCTGTATGAATTTCTGATGTTGTACAGCTTACTGGGCTGTGAATGTCTGGTTGTTTCCATGTCTGTTCTTTTGAGGAATAACTTAATTTGGCTGTGATCAGACAGAGGGTTAGTGGCTTGACAGTGAATGAGCTGAGAGAGAAAGGGTCAATGTCTGTAATCATATAGTCTACAGTACTGTGGCCAAGAGGTGAGCAGTAGGTCAATCTCCCCAAAGGGTCCCCCTGTAAACTACCATTGACAAAGTACAGACCCAGGCTTCTACAGCGCTGCAACAGATCCCTTCCGTTGTTGTTGACGGTGCTGTCACTCTTGTTTCTATGTGAGAGATTAAGACGGTTAGAAACAGTATGGCCTGTAATAAAGCTGTCCCCTCGTGTGGTTGTTAGATCAGGTTGTGTTCCTGTGCGCGCATTTGTGTCCCCACAGATGAGCACATTTCCCTGGGCCTGGAAATGGCACGTCTCTTCCTCAAGGGTGGGGAAGATCTCCTCTGAGCAATATGGGGATTCTGAGTGGGGGATAAATATTGCGCAAAGGAACACGTCTTTTTCTGTCAGTACAAGTTATTTTTTCAGTTTTAACCAAATGTGATATTTACCAATTTTGAGGGGATCAGTGTGTGTGTGTGTGTGTGTGTGTGTGTGTGTGTGTGTGTGTGTGTGTGTGTGTGTGTGTGTGTGTGTGTGTGTGTGTGTGTGTGTGTGTGTGTGTGTGTGTGTGTGTGTGTGTGTGTGTGTGTGTGTGTGTGTGTTTAGTGCAGATGTATTGGAGGAGCTGTTTAATCTCACTTAATCCTACAGGGTTCTCCTGTCCTCTGACAACCTCTGCGTAGCTGCGCTGGTCCTGCTGTTGGGCCCTGTGGAGTGGAGGAGGGCCAGTTCTGGGCCGTGGGGCTTCCTCTCTGGTCTGATAGGGGTGGTGGTCTGGTGCGGGGTAGTAGACTGGGCCCGGTCCGGTCTGGCTAAGCTGATGGAAGTGGTGATGCTCTGGTGGTGGGTGGAGCCTGTGGGGTGCGCTGGGTCTGGTGTGGGTAAAGTGTTGTCGGTATAGGGGGAGGGAATGTTGTTCAGTGGGGGTGTTAGGGGTGGTGAGGGGCTGCAGCTTCTCTCTGGGAGTGTCTACAGTCTGTTCTCTGTGCTGTAGCACTCTTTGATGACAGACAACTCCTTTTCCATCTCCTCCTTTACCTGCACCAGCTCTCTCCTCGTGGTGGCCTTTACCTCCTCAAGTGCTGTGGTAAGGCTCTCTCCTCATGGTGGCCTTTACCTCCTCAAGCACTGTGGTAAGGCTCTCTCCTCATGGTGGCCTTTACCTCCTCAAGCGCTGTGGTAAGGCTCTCTCCTCATGGTGGCCTTTACCTCCTCCAGCGCTGTGGTAAGGCTCTCTCCTCATGGTGGCCTTTACCTCCTCAAGCACTGTGGTAAGGCTCTCTCCTCATGGTGGCCTTTACCTCCTCAAGCGCTGTGGTAAGGCTCTCTCCTCATGGTGGCCTTTACCTCCTCAAACACTGTGGTAAGGCTCTCTCAGCTCCTCGACAGAGATCTTCAGCTGGGTCCTGCACTGGTTGATCTGGTCCTATAGAAGCTCTTGTGTCTGGGCTGGTGGTGGTGTAGTTGGGGGGCTGCTCCTTCAGCTCAGTAACCCATACCTCTAACAGAGTCAGCCTGTCTCTCAGCAGGCTGATGGTAGTGAAGCTGTGGGGCTGCTCCTTCAGCTCAGTAACCCATACCTCTGACAGAGCCAGCCTGTCTCTCAACAGGCTGATGGTAGTATAGCTGGTGGGGGCTGCTCCTTCAGCTCAGTAACCCATACCTCTGACAGAGCCAGCCTGTCTCTCAACAGGCTGATGGTAGTATAGCTGGTGGGGGCTGCTCCTTCAGCTCAGTAACCCATACCTCTAACAGAGTCAGCCTGTCTCTCAGCAGGCTCATGGTAGTGCGGTCTTGGCTCTGGTGGTTGTAGGCAGGCACGGGGAGGATAGTCCTGCTGTTGGGGTGCCTGAGGTGAGGGGAGAGGTCAGAGTGATGTCCTTGTCTTATTTGCTTTCCGCTATCTTCGTTAGGGTGGGGAAGTCCTGCACAGCCTCACTGTCCTGGACCATGACAGTGTCGTTCTGATACATGTTTACCATCAGAAACCTGTTTTCCTGTTCCTTATCGCTGTCCTTAAAAATGTGGATTTGACTTCCCTTGCAGATGCCTTTTTTTGTGGTATAGCTGAAATGCCTGGTTACAGCTGTATGCCAGGCAGTAGTGTGGTCTTGGTAAAATAACAGGTTTGTAACAGTCCTATTTTGTGAGCAGTCGGCAAAAAACGTTTCCAGGTTCTCCCTCAGAATTCTGTGTTTAAAATTGATTCTTCCTTTCTCTGATTTTATTTCTGCTGGGGGGGGGTCTCTTCTGGTGCTGGTGCTGCTGGCGCTGCCTCAGTGGCCAAGTTTACCACCCGTAAACAGTTGGCGCTGGACGGTAAACTAGCTGACAGATTTGAATTTGGCTAGCTAGCATGATTAAGATTGGTCTTTTAACTCACTCTCTGTCTCTCTTTCTACTCTCTCTCTCTCTCTTTTCAGCTTCTTTTCTCCTCTCTCTCTTTCAGCTTCTTTTCTCCTCTCTCTCTTTCAGCTTCTTTTCTCTTTTCTCTCTCTTTCTCCTTTTTTTCTCTCTTTCTCCCTCTCTTTCTCCTCTCTGTCCCTCTCTTTTCTCCTCTCCCCCCTCTTTCTCTCAGCTCACTGTTTCATCTTGTTTAATCAAACATGTCTCATTAATCAATTATGTCTTAACCTTACACCAAGCTAAAAACACTGAACCTAGGGTGAGACCTGGATATTTTTATTTATTTTACCTTTATTTAACTAGGCAAGTCAGTTCAGAACAAATTCTTATTTTCAACGACGGCCTAGAAACAGTGGGTTTAACTGCCTGTTCAGGAGCAGCTTGGGGATTTGAACTTGCAGCCTTTCGGAACTTGCAGCCTTTCGGTTACTAGTCTAACGCTCTAACCACTAGGCTACCATGCCGATTGTCCCTATATGACAATTGTGTTTTGACAGGATAATATAGCCAGACATGATGTACTTTGAGCAAATTACAAAAACATTAATTGGATCAAACGTGTTCTAAGCAAGAGTAATGCTGTCTTAGTCCAAAAGCAAAAGCTATTTTAAACTAACTCAAACCCATAGCATATGACTTGTTTTTTAGTTAGTTCGGTCCTTGCCCAGTTCTAAGATAATTGTCATTAGATGGGAATGCTAGAATGGACATTGTCTGTTATCAGTAACCTCACATGAGCAAGACTATGAGCAGTTTGTTATTTATTTGTTCTATTGGTTCTATCAAGGGTTAGGGATAGGGGAAATGGAGCTTTTGACCCTTTTGGCATGTGGCTGTTCTAAGAGGGACTTTTAAGACTGCGGTCTTTCTCTCTGGCTGGCGACACTCTGACTCGCTCATTGTGATATTAGCTTGCAGCCCAGCGGGCCACTGAACAAATCCCCACCACAGCACATTATTGAGTCAGCTTCTTAGACACGCTATTAGCATAGCAAACCTAGGTAGCTAGCGCTGTCCTTATCAAGTATTACTAGAGGAAAACACCTTGTCAAACAACCAAGCTCTGCCAGCTGCACTGGTAATAAGAGAATTAACAGCGCTATGTCAACAATTAGAATGTAAATATTAGTTTGCTACTTCACAAACGCCACAGCATCTCTCTGTTTACATCTAAAAAGGCTTTGAGAAAAAGTACAGCTGACGTTGTTTTAATACCTTTGAGAAAGTGTTTCTTTGGTAGTGCAGTATTCCTGCACAGGAATCTGTCTTCCTGCACTTGACCATTGCTTATCTAAGATGTCCTTTGAGTGATATCTGAACCCAGTGGAACAAAATGTCTGTTCTGTTGTGTTTTTGGACCATCGAGAGTGCTGGTGTACATTGTATGTTCTTCTGTGGCCACACAGTGAGAAGGGATTCAGTACTATCTGTGGCGCTACTAATGGCCTTAGCTTGGAATAGAGGACTGTTTAGGGTCCACTAATATACTGTAGCTCCCCCAGACCTTTAGCAACTCATTAAAGAGTCATGAATAACCTGTGAATATAAATGTTGTTTTTTGAAAGGCCTTAAGAACTGTTGCTCATAATGTAAAAGGATTTACCTAATAAAAACTGTTCAGTCGATTTCAAATAGAGAGACCTGTTGGCCTGTAGAATGGCCTCTACCCATAAACCTTTTATGCACAGCACAAGTTATTTTTTACACCGCTTAGAGAGAGGATCTGCATCAGTCTTGCGTATTAGTTCAATAACATACCGATAATTAGTTTGATCCCTGGTTGTTATAACAGACTGCTGTCTCTGGTTTTGATATGCGTGCTGTAATGTGCTCGCCCACACACATAAACGCTGAATCAATCTCTATCTTCTGTCTTACACTCTTGCCTTCAACACACTGTTTCTCTGATCTTTGTCCTATTTTCTTTCTAAAACAGACATTAACATATGTGGGCATACACAGCAGGCTACACACACACTACACACACACGAACCCACACACCACCCACACTGTCACGCCCTGGTCGAAGTATTTTGTGTTTATCTTCATTTATTTGGTCAGGCCAGGGTGTGGCATGGGTTTTTGTATGTGGTGTGTATGTATTGTGATTGTAGCTTAGTGGGGTGTTCTAGTTAAGTCTATGGCTGTCTGAAGTGGTTCTCAATCAGAGGCAGGTGTTTATCGTTGTCTCTGATTGGGAACCATATTTAGGCAGCCATATTCTTTGAGTGTTTCGTGGGTGATTGTCCTTAGTGTCCTTGTTCCTGTCTGTGTTAGTTTACACAAGTATAGGCTGTTTCGGTTTTCGTTACGTTCTTTGTTTTGTATTGATTCGTGTTTTGCGTTTGTTTATTAAACATGAATCGCAATCTACACGCCGCATTTTGGTCCGACTCCTTCATTACAAGAGAACCGTTACACACACACTACGCACACAGTAGGCTACACACATTATCCATGGCCATACACATTGTGTGACTTTTTTGTACCTGCAGTGTGTGATTGAAATTCTACTGAAGATTCAAAGGTGCTGTCTTTTATCTCACCCTGCAAAACAGACAGGCATCTTAGGTCAGTCATACTGTATACAGGTGCTAAGTAGCAGACGCTGCTCACATCACACTGTCCACAGAAGGTCAATGCTACTACAGACAAACCTTTACAAAAACCTCTCTCTGGTTCTGTACTTCCGAAAAAGAGGTGATGGTAGCGACAACAGTTGAAGTCGGAAGTTTACATACACCTGAGCCAAATACATTTAAACTCAGTTTTTCACAATTCCTGACATTTAATCCTATTACAAATTCCCTGTTTTAGGTCAGGTAGGATCACCACTTTATTTTAAGAATGTTGAATAATAGTAGAGTGATTTATTTCAGCTTTTTTTTTTCTTTCATCACATTCCCAGTGGGTCAGAAGTTTACATACACTCAATTAGTATTTGTTAGCATTGCCTTTAAATTGTTTAACTTGGGTCAAACTTTTTGGGTAGCCATCCACAAGCTTCCCACAATAAGTTGGGTGAATTTTGGCTCATTCCTCCTGACAGAGCTGGTGTAACTGAGTCAGGTTTGTAGGCCTCCTTGATCGCACACACTTTTTCAGTTCTGCCCACATATTTTCTATAGGATTGAGGTCAGGGCTTTGTGATGACCACTCCAATACCTTGACTTTGTTGTCCTTAAGCCATTTTGCCACAACTTTGAAAGTATGCTTGGGGTCATTGTCCAATTGGAAGACCCATTTGCGACCAAGCTTTAACTTCCTAACTGATGTCTTGAGATGTTGCTTCAATATGTCCACATAATTTTCTTTCCTCATGATGTCATCTTTTTTTTGAAGTGCACCAGTCCCTCCTGCAGCAAAGCACCCCCGCAACATGATGCTGCCACCCCCGTGCTTCACGGTTGGGATGTTGTTCTTCTTTTTCCTCCAAACATAATGATGGTCATTATGCCCAAAGAGTTCCATTTTTTTTCATCAGACCAGAGGACATTTCTCAAAAAAGTATGATCTTTGTCCCCATGTAGTCTGGCTTTTCTTTTTGGAGCAGTGGCTTCTTCCTTGCTGAGCGAGGAAGAATAGAATGTCGATATAGGACTCGTTTACTGATAAAATTACTTTTTTACCTGTTTCCTCCAGCATCTTCACATGGTCCTTTGCTGTTGTTCTGAGATTGAGTTGCACTTTTCTCACCAAAGTATGTTAATCTCTAGGAGACAGAATGCGTCTCCTTCCTGAGTGGTATGACAGCTGCGTGGTCCCATGGTGTTTATACTTGTGTACTATTGTTTGTACAGATAAACGTGGTAGCTTCAGGCGTTTGGAAATTGCTCCCAAGGATGAACCAGACATGTGGATGTCTACAAATTTTTTCTGAGGTCTTGGCTGATTTATTTTGATTTTCCCATGATGTCAAGCAGAGGCACTGAGTTTGAAGGTTGGCCTTGAAATACATCCACAGGTACACCTCCAATTGAGTCAAATTATGACAATTAGCCTGTCAAAACCTTCTAAAGCCATGACATAATTTTAAAGGTACAGTCAACTTAGTGTATGTGAACTTCTGACCCAGTGAATTATAAGTGAAATAATCTGTCTGTAAACAATTGTTGGGAAAATGACTTGTGTCATGCACAAAGTAGGTGTCCTAACCGACTTGCCAAAACTGTAGTTTGTTAACAATACATTTGGGGAGTGGTTGAAAAGCAGGTTTTAATGACTCCAACCTAAGTTTATGTAAACTTCCAACTTCAACTGTATATAATCATTCAATATTTTATTATCTGTGCGTGTGTGTACAGTACCAGTTAAAAGTTTGCACACACCTACTCATTCAAGTTTTTTCTTTATTTTGACTATTTTCTACATTGTAGAATAATAGTGAAGACATCATAACTATGTCTTCACTATTACTATATGGAGTCATGTAGTAACCAAATAAATTCTTAAAATCCAAAATATTTTAAATATATTTTAAATGTGATATTCTTCAAAGTAGCCACCCTTTGCCTTGATGGCAGCTTTGAACACTCTTGGCATTCTCTCAACCAGCTTCATGAGGTGGTCACCTGGAATGCATTTAAATGAACATGTATGCTTTGTTTAATTTTGTTGAATGTTGAATTTCTTTCCTTCTTAATGCGTTTGAGCCAATCAGATGTGTTGTGTCAAGGTAGGGGTGGTATACAGATGAAACACCTATTTGGTAAAAGACCAAATCCATATTTTTGCAAGAAAAGCTCAAATAAGCAAATATAAACAACAGTCAATCATTACTTTAGGACATGAAGGTCAGTCAATCATTACTTTAGGACATGAAGGTCAGTCAATCATTACTTTAGGACATGAAGGTCAGTCAATCATTACTCTAGGACATGAAGGTCAGTCAATCATTACTTTAGGACATGAAGGTCAGTCAATCATTAGTTTAGGACATGAAGGTCAGTCAATCATTACTCTAGGACATGAAGGTCAGTCAATCATTACTTTAGGACATGAAGGTCAGTCAATCATTACTTTAGGACATGAAGGTCAGTCAATCATTACTTTAGGACATGAAGGTCAGTCAATCCGGAAATTCACTATTATTCTACAATGTTGAAAATAGTCAAAATAAAGACAAACTCTTGAATGAGTAGGTTTTTCCAAACTTTTGACTCGTTCTGTATTAGGTGTAGGGGGTAAGTTTTTTTTATTTGGCATTTTTTATGATTATACCAATAACATTTAGAACACACCCAGATCCCCTATCAAATCATTTACATTTACATTTAAGTCATTTAGCAGACGCTCATCACCCCCTCCCCCCAAATATGAAGATATTATTAAACAAAAAGTAAAACAATTATGATACAAATTCTACTTTGGGTTGGTATATGGACTTGTGAAATTAGCTGGGTCCATGTCTTCTACAAAGTACAGGAAAGCTTGCCAGATAATATAAAATGTAATTGCAGATCTCCTAATGGAGTAGCATGTTTTCTCTAGCTTCCTTTATCCAGTGGTTAAAAGTAGGAGGAAACTGATCCTTCCACTTAAATAGTAGAATACATCTAGCTGTCATCTAAATGTCAGTATGTTGGCCATAGAACTGTTTAGAGGGGCCTTCAGTGGTGCCACTGCATAGAACTGTTTAGAGGGGCCTCCAGTGGTGCCACTGCATAGAACGGTTTAGAGGGGCCTCCAGTGGTGCCACTAGAACTGTTTAGAGGGGCCTCCAGTGGTGCCACTGCATAGAACTGTTTAGAGGGGCATAGAACTGTTTAGAGGGGCTCCAGTGGTGCCACTGCATAGAACTGTTTAGAGGGGCCTCCAGTGGTGCCACTGCATAGAACTGAACCTGTTTAGAGGGGCCTCCAGTGGTGCCACTGCATAGAACTGTTTTTTTTTAACCAGGCAAGGGAACAAATTCTTATTTACAATGCCCTAGGAACAGTGGATTCCAGTCTAGCAACCTTTCAGTTACTGACCCAATGCTCTAACCACTAGGCTACCTGCCGCCCCAGAACCTGTGGTGCCACTCCAGAACTGTTTAGGGGGCCTCCAGTGGTGCCACTGCATAGAACTGTTTAGAGGGGCCTCCAGTGGTGCCACTGCATAGAACGGTTTAGAGGGGCCTCCAGTGGTGCCACTGCATAGAACTGTTTAGAGGGGCCTCCAGTGGTGACACTGCATAGAACTGTTTAGAGGGGCCTCCAGTGGTGCCACTGCATAGAACTGTTTAGAGGGGCCTCTAGTTGTGACACTGCATAGAACTGTTTAGAGGGGCCTCCAGTGGTGCCACTGCATAGAACTGTTTAGAGGGGCCTCCAGTGGTGCCACTGCATAGAACTGTTTAGAGGGGCCTCCAGTGGTGCCACTGCATAGAACTGTTTAGAGGGGCCTCCAGTGGTGCCACTGCATAGAACTGTTTTTTTTTAACCAGGCAAGTCAGTCAAGAACAAATTCTTATTTACAATGACGGCCTAGGAACAGTGGATTCGATCTAGCAACCGATCTAGCAACCTTTCAGTTACTGACCCAATGCTCTAACCACTAGGCTACCTGCCGCCCCATAAAGAGGGGCCTCCTGTGGTGCCACTCCATAGAACTGTTTAGAGGGGCCTCCAGTGGTGCCACTCTGAATAATGCAACAAAGGCAGAATGATAACCAGAAATCTGTCAATTTTGAGCATGTCCAAAACGTGTAATAAAATAGCAAGAGCCTGCTTACATCGGTCACAAGTGGGATCAGGGAAATTAGGATTTTGAATGGGAATCATTTTTTGATCCCCAAAAAGTCACAAAAATGTACACATTTGTGTGAATGTCTGTGCATGCATGCTAGATAGTCCTGTCATCAGCCATGGATAATGGCATTTGTCTGTCTACAAGGCACCACGGCCAGGTTAGGACAAACAACCAAGTCATAGCTGGCCACAGTATCCCTCCATTTGACAGAGAGGCCTCCCCATGTGTGTTAAATGAGACAGTGAAAAATAATCCATATGATGGGATACAAAATGCTGTCCTCTGCATGCTGACACTTGCCTTGCACAATACTTTGAGAAGAGGGCAATAGGCTCATGTTCTTTGGTGGATTTCTGAGTCATTTGTTTGGACAGCCTTGACTGTTAAATCGGCTTACCAAGCTTGTCAGTCAGCAAAATAAACACCATTCTGTGCTAATATCTGCTAGCTTTGCTTTGGACTAGGCCTGCACTGACACTGCACTTTTCTCAGTAGGCCAGAAGGAGGAGATTTGGAAAAGTGTTCACTCAGACGTACTTAGGGGAAATATCGAGTCTAATTGCAATTGATTAAAATAGAAGACCGAAAATTTTTATTAGTTTACAGTTAACACTAGAATGGCTGGGCCTCAACGAGTACCAATAGACACTCTTGGGGTATCTATTTTCACAGTCTATTAAATCGATTTAATATATCCATTAATAGTTGTTTAAGAAACATTATGGTACTAAGAAAATGTATTTCAAAAGAACAGAATAGCATATTTTGAGTTGGAAAATGTTAATAGTCTGTTCTTAGTGGTAATTTTTCCAACAATTGTTTACAGACAGATTATTTCACGAATAATTCACTGTATCACAATTCCAGTGGGTCAGAAGTTTACATACACTAGGTTGATTGTGCCTTTAAACAGCTTGGGAAATTCCAGAAAATGATGTCATGGCTTTAGAAGCTTCTGATAGGATAGTTGACATCATTTGAGTCAGTTGGAGGTGTATCTGTGGATGTATTTCAAGGCCTACCTTCACACTCAGTGCCTCTTTGCTTGACACCATGGGAAAATCAAAAGAAATCAGCCAGGACCTCAGAAAAATAATTGTAAAAGTCTGGTTCATCCTTGGGAGCCATTTCCAAACGGCTGAAGGTACCACGTTCATCTGTACAAACAATAGTACACAAGTATGAACACCATGGTACCACGCAGCCATCATACCGCTCAGGAAGGAGACGCGTTCTGTCTCCTATAGACGAACATACTTTGGTGAGAAAAGTGCAAATCAATCCCAGAACAACAGCAAAGGAACCTGTGAAGATGCTGGAGGAAACCAGTACAAAAGTATCTATATCCACAGTAAAACGAGTCCTATATCGACATGACCCGAAAGGCTGCTCAGCAAGGAAGAAGAAACTGCTCCAAAACTGCCATAAAAAGCCAGACTACAGTTTGCAACTGCACATGGAGACAAATATCGTACTTTTTGGAGAAATGTCCTCTGGTCTGATGAAACAAAAATAGAACAGTTTGGCCATAATGACTATCGTTATGTTTGTAGGAATAAGGGGGAGGCTTGCAAGCCGAAGAACTCCATCCCAACCGTGAAGCACGGGGGTGGCAGCGTCATGTTGTGGGGGTGCTTTGCTGCAGGAGGTACTAGTGCACTTCACAAAATAGATGGCATCATGAGGTGGGGAAATGATGTGGATATATTAAAGCATCATCTCAAGACATCAGTCAGGAAGTTAAAGATTGATCGCAAATGGACAATGACGCCAAGCATTCTGTGGCAGACCAGGGGGTTGGGTCAAAATGTTTACACAGATCAGACATGGACAGAGTAGGATTAGCTCAGTTTCAAAGGTGTTTATTAAAATAAAAGTCCAAAAGAATAGAATAGGTTTCCCCCAAGAGACCCTCTCCGGGATACCGTCCTCTGGGCTCCGGGTCTTGCTGTATCCTGTGGGGATCAAAAACTGAACTCCCTCCTGTTACCGTCCCCAACTATACGGGAGTCCTCCCCCCTTGTCTCTCCCCTGTGTGCTTTATGGGACTTGTACATCTTGTGAGCAATCAGCCCTTGATTACTCACAAATCCCCAATCAGCCCCAATTAGTCCTGGCTGGAGAGCCCGTCGAGACCTAGAATACTCCGTCTGTCACCAGGCCTCAATGAGTCTCCCCCTGGTGGCTGACTTGCTGTATGCCACAATACTTCCAAAGTTGTGGCAAAATGGCTTAAGGACAACGAGGTCTAGGTATTGGAGTGGCCATCACAAAGCCCTGACCTCAATCCTATAGAAAATGTGTGGACAGAACTGAAAAAGCATGTGCGAGCAAGAAGGCCTACAAACCTGACTCAGTTACAAGGTGTATGTCATCAACCATGTGTAGTTAACTAGTGATTATGTGAAGATTGATTGTTTTTTATAAGATAAGTTTAATGCTAGCTAGCAACTTACCTTGGCTCCTTGCAGCCACAAGGTTCTTTTGACGCTGCACTTTCCTCGTTGATTGCAATTTAATCGGCCATAATTGGCGTCCAAATAGGCCGATGACCGATTTGTTATGAAAACTTGAAATCGGCCATGCCGATTAATCGGTCGACCTCTACTTAAAACCCTAAATGTTTTGGTGATCAGCTCCCCTCGATGTCTCCATCCCCATTCCTCTCCATCTCTCTCTACAGTATGTGTCTTAACTTTCAAAATGAAAGGTAATACTTTTCTTTTCAGTCCCTGAAGCATGCTGCAACACAGGGGTCTGTAATAGTATTGCATCATTTTAATAGTGATGCACTTTGTATTTTAGCTTCAACTTTTGAGTTTAGTATAGTATAGTATACAGTTTAGTATACAGTATCTTGCAGGGTTGGTGTAAACAGCCATTTGAGAAAAATTAGTTAAGAGTGTGGATTAATTTTGTTCGAACAAGGGTTGGGGTCAAGTTATTGTCAAATCCATGTTTTCATGATGTCACATTTTTAATAGAAAGTGGGCATGATTGTATACATATGATCATTATTTCCTGAATGAATAACATTGAATTGGCTTCAACTTTCAACCGTAGCCTGTAAAGGAGGCTAACAAATACAGCTCACTGACGTTGTTGTTAGAAGTCACATTGGGACAACTCAACACCTGTGAGTCTGCCCTTGGCATTTGATAATAGCACCTTATTAGTATTCAGCCAGTGGATTGGTGTGTAAAAATACACTAATGAAATTTTGAAAATGTAAGGTGTAGGTTAATGGATTAGGCTTATTCCCTGTGCAAATCTTGCAGCATGACTGAATTTCCTGTGCTGTGGCTGCCTAATATAATAAGGCATGTCCTCTTAATAGAAGGTACTGTATGGAGCCTGGATTCAAAAGGTCCCTTCTTAAAGTCCCAATGCAGTCAAAAACAACAATAAAGAGCAGGTAAATTGCAAAACCACAGAGAGGAGATACTAACTTTCCATGTGTAATTTACTGAAGCCACGTCAGTCTGAATGTGTTGCCTTGTGGATCTGAATGTACAATGTATATCCCTCCATATTTTTAATACCCAAATATCCAGTCAATCAGTCAGTCTCAGGATAAGCTGGTGCAGGATAATAAAACACTTCCTGAACCAAGTTAATTAAGGCGCTGAATAAATCAGTTCTACGTTGATATAAAGCCCCTTTAGGCTTATTTCACACTGATCTAACATAGTCATAAACTATGTAGAAGTATCACCTTCACAAACACTGCCTAATACATAAATACTGAACAAAATACAGGTGTCGGCTTGTGTCAACAACACCAGGCACAGAAAGATTATGCAGTAACATATCCACTTCTGTATGTATGCAACATTTATGAATGTCCATGCAATGCTTATGAGTGTGGTTCTTATGATAACCCACAGTGGGTTTGAATGTTTTACGCAGTGCTAACTGTACATAGGGCTTTCAGACTCATGTACTGCAATATACGAATTTGTGTCGAGAGACCTTACCAGTGACCTATGACCTGAATAATATACTCATATACACTCATATACTCTGTCCTCTGGCCTTCAGACCCACTGTGTAACACATTATCTTATGCAATACGGGCTGCAGAGAGAAAGAGAGAGAAAGAGAGAGAATGAGGGAGAGATAAAGCCCCTTGAATTGAAGGGGCACGGTAACATTCTCCCCTGTGGCACACAGCATGGTTTGCACTCCTCTGCCATGTCTCTTCAACGTCACTCTGAGTTTGGCCCCGGGGCCTGGCACCCGCTGACACCTCTGTGTGACGCTCTGCACACTGGCATGTCATTCACACTCTCTCAAGCTGACACATTGGAGAGAGTCTCTTTCTCTCCTTGTTTTTCTTTCTCATTTTCTGTCTCTTTTACTCTCTTACCGTCTCCTCTCTGCCTGTGCCTCTTTTTCAGTTTCTCTCTCTCTCTCTCTCTCTCTCTCTCTCTCTCTCTCTCTCTCTCTCTCTCTCTCTCTCTCTCTCTCTCTCTCTCTCCTCATTGTCCTGTTCATCTTATCTAAATATGGAATCAGCCCCCCTTGTCCCTCCTCTGTATAGTTGAATCCTAGAATACACAGACTTCTTTGGCTCACACTAATTTGGCTCACACTAATTTAAGTTCCTTGTTAGCCACGTCCCTCTCTGGATTGACTTGTTGTTGTCCCTTTGTATTTCAGTTTTGGGGGTGGTTGCAGAAATCGGTCTTGTTCATACACACACACACAGACACACCACACACACACACATGCAAGCACACAGACAAACACACACACATCCTTTGGGATTTCACAGTCGCTAACACCCTCGGGCCAAGCTGCATTTTGAGTGCGACTGCAACCAGTCAACTCTGGCCGCTCTGCACTGAGTGTGGTCTCAGTAGGAAAGCAGCGTGTTAGCGTAGCGTGTCACAACCTCAATTAAGTCAAATCAAATTGTGTTTGTCCCAGGTTTCGTAAATAACAGGTGTCGACTTAAACTGAAGTGCTTAATTATGGGCCGTTCCCAACAGTGCAGAGAGAAGAACATTTTAGAAATAATAGAAAAGTAAAACGCATAATAATAAAAGTAATAGTAAATACACAATGGGTAACAATAACTTTGCTGTATACATGGGGTACCAGTACTGAGTCAATGTAGAGGGGTATGAGGTAATTAAGGTAAATACACTACATGGCTAAAAGTATGTGGATACCTCCTTGTTGAACATCTCATTATTCACCGGCATTAATATGGAGGTGGTCCCCCCTTTGCTTCCACTAGATGTTGGAACATTGTTGCGGGGACTTGCTTCCATTAAGCCGCAAGATCGTTAGTGAGGTCAGGCAGTGATTTTGGGCTATTAGGCCTGGCTCGGCGTTAAAATTCATTCCAAAGGTGTTCGATGGGTTTAAGGTCAGAGTTCTGTGCAGGCCAGTCAAGTTCCTCCAAACCAATCTCGACCAACCATGTCTGGATGGACCTCGCTTTGTGTACAGGGGGAAATGTCAAGCTGGAACAGGAAAGGGCCTTACCCAAACTGTCGCCACAAAGTTGTAAGCACAGAACAGGAAAGGGCCTTACCCAAACTGTCGCCACAAAGTTGTAAGCACAGAACGGGAAAGGGCCTTACCCAAACAGTCGCCACAAATTTGTAAGCACAGAACAGGAAAGGGCCTTACCCAAACAGTCGCCACAAATTTGTAAGCACAGAACAGGAAAGGGCCTTACCCAAACTGTCGCCACAAAGTTGTAAGCACAGAACAGGAAAGGGCTTTATCCAAACAGTCGCCACAAATTTGTAAGCACAGAATTGTCTGGAATATAATTGTATGCTGTAATGTTACGATTTCGCTTCACTGGAATTACAGCTCCAGTGAAGCGAAATCGTAACATTACAGCATACAATTATATTCCAGACGATTCTGTTGTAATGTTACAATTTCGCTTCACTGGAGCTAAGGGGCCTAGCCCGAACCATGAAAAACAGCCCCACACCATTATTCTTCCTACACAAACTTTACAGTTGGGACTATGCATTGGAGCAGGTAGCGTTCTCCTGCCATCTGACAAATCTAGATTTGTACGTCGGCTGCCAGATGGGGAGGCGTGATTCATCACGCCAGAGAACGCGTTTTCACTTCTCCAGTGTCCAATGGCGGCAAGCTTTACACCACTCCAGCCGATGCATGGCATTGCACATGGTGACTGTGTTGGTGTGACTGTGTTGGTGTGTGTGGACCGTGATAGATCCTTAGTCATGTGGACACAGAGGAACTTGAAGCTCTCGACCTGCTCCACTACAGCCCTGTCAATGTGAATGGGGGGCGGACTTAGCTCTTCATTTCGTTTAGTCCATGATCAGCTCCTTTGTCTTACTGACGTTGAGGGAGAGGTTGTTGTCCTGTTCACCACACTGCCAGACCTCCTTCCTAAGTGCTGTCTCATCATTGTTGGTGATCAGGCCTACCACTGGCGTGTCATCGTCGGCCACGCAGTCATGTGTGAACAGGGAGTACAGGAGGGGACTAAGCACACACCCTTTAGGGGCCCCCGTGTTGAGGTTTGGGGTGGTGGATGTGTTGTTGTCTAACCTCACCACCTGGGGGCAGCCCGTCAGGAAGTCCAGGATCCAGTTATTTGCAGAGAGAGGTGTTCAGCCCCAGGGTCCTTAGCTTAGTGATGAGCTTGAAGGCCTCTATGCAGTTGCATGCCGATCTGTAGTCAATGAACAGCATTCTCACATAGGTATTCCTCTTGTCCAGGTGGTAGAGGGCACTGTGGAGTGCAATAGAGATTGTGTCATCTGTAGATCTGTTGTGGCGGTCTGCGAATTGGAGTGGGTCCAGGGTGTCTGGGATGATGGTGCTGATGTGAGCCCTGATCAGCCTTTCAAAGCATTTCATGGCTACAGATGTGAGTGCTGTGGGGCAATAGCCATTTAGACAGGTTAACTTGGCGTTCTTGGGCACAGGGACAATGATGGTCTGCTGGAGGTATTACAGACTGAGTCAGGGAGAGGTTTAAAATGTCAGTGAAAACTTGCCAGCTGGTCAATGCATGCTCTGAGTACGTGCCCTGGTAATCCGTCTGGCCCTGCGGCTTTGTGAATGTTAACCTGTTTAAAGGTTTTAGTCACATCGGTTACGGAGAGCATGATCACGCAGTCGTCTGCTACCCTTTAGCTTTAGCTACTGTAGCAGCACTTAGCACTTATCGTAGCATTAGCCTCAATTCACAAAAATCTCACCCAATGTTTGACTTCAGGTCCAGGCAACAGTATATTAACTTCAACCCTGTAAGCCTGTCGCTCTGTTGCTGCACACCTACTACACACTAGTGGCAATGGGCAACAGCGTCATTAGTACACAGTACTGGTGTACACCAGTACACTTAGTGTACAAAACATTAAGAACACCCACTCTTTTCATGACATAGACTGACAAGGTGAATCCGGGGTGAAAGCTACGATCCCTTATTGATGTCACTTATTAAATCCACTTTAATCAGTGTAGATGAAGGGGAGGAGACAGGTTAAATTAATTTTAAGCCTTGAGACATGGATTGTGTATGTGTGCCATTCAAACGTTCCAACGCAATATTAGGAAGGTTTTCTTGTGTTTTGTTCACTCAATGTATAGTGTTAGCCCTAACTAGAGAACTAGCGTTACAGACATGCCAACCTTCCTCAACCAGTGTCTTGCTGGTTTTCAAGGGGCACATTTTCCACCAGCCCCCAGTGTATTTCCTTCACTGATATCGTAACTCTAGCAACTCCCAGAGTCATTTAGTCTGTGTTGGCCTTTGCCAAGTCTCCCTCCGCTCCGATGTCCCTCTTCAAGCTTCTACAAAGAGAGCACTTCATATGGATAGCCTTGATTCATAGTGAGTGTTAAGCGGAGGGTCTGTATTATTATAAATGTTTTTGAAAGGCTTCGACAGCAAAAGCCCAGGTGTGGATTGGAACTGTGATTTATTCATCTTTGCATGCTTACTGATGTGATACTGGAATTTGTTCAATGTCAGGACTTAATGTCCATGCATTGCAGAAGGACACAGGAAGTTATGTTGTCTCAACTGAAATTCTTACAGATTTCTGCACATGGTGTATCAAAATTACCATTGACCTTCTGTCTCTCAAGACATTGTTTCCTGAAATACAGATTGTTTTCTAAGCCACCTGATATTCACTTTTAGATTATATAGGTTTCTAAAATGTGAGACACTTTCGTCTCTCACTTCTTCAGTTTATCTCCCTGACAGTCAAATGATTATTGCATGTTGTCTAGCAGAGTTAGTGATATTCTATTAGGTATTTGTAATTCTATTTGATATTCTAATTCTATTATTGTACTTTTCTCATATGCTTACTGTATGTGTCTCATGAATAAAGCCAGTTGTTGTAAAGAAGATGCCTATATCTTTCCCCCCAGTGCAAATGCCTCACACGGACCTTCATGTTCAATATGGGAAATGGAGTCTGTCTCCTCTTCGGTTCCTCTCATGAAATCACTTTTATATGGAAGAGCCGTGCTATTAAAACACAAGAACAAACCCCTGGAGTAAAAGTCTGACTCTGTTTTGACGTTTGTTCTTACCTGAAGGCTTGCTTTATTATTGATGCTTTAAAATGCATGGGGGTCAGGGAAGACAAGAAGGAGTAATGAAATGACAGCGTTGACGCGGTGGTTTAAACGGCCTTGGGTTGCCAATATGGTTTACAGCTGGGAGACGCTTCTTTATCTTTCACTTCCTCTACTGCGGGAGTTTCTGTAACCCTGACACCGAATGGAGTTTAGAGTATATAATAGAATACGACTCCCACACCTTGTGATTTGATCGTTACTTTTCCCCTCAAAGCTTTCACAAGGGAGGCTTTTTATCTCTTGACATGATTGACTGTAGGCTGAAGTGAAACTAGTCTTGAAGCAACACGAGACACACATACACGCTCGCTGACAGTATTACGAAAGCACACACAGTAAGATGGCATTATCAACTTAAATCATCTCATGCTGACACTCTGCCAAGCTAGCATTCAGCGCTATTCATTGCAACCGCTACTTCTATGGAGACCTGTGACAAGCTTATCTCTCATAGATGTGGATGAGAATGCATTCTTTATGTGTAATAGTCAGCCGTGGCTGTTATTAGCCATTGTCTCGCCTATCATGGAAATAACAGCTCATGCTATCTCATGCTATTCACGGCACAATAGAGGAAGTGTTAAATATCAAGGACATTGTTGTGATCTTTTTTTATCTTGACAACCTGAAGACACCGACGTAATGTTCACTTGAAGTTGTCAGGCTAAGATAAAGTGTTAATTGCTATTGTAGAATCATTGAATGTTTGAATATAGTCTCCTTTAGTGCAATTTTCGAATATGCCATATTCAACAATGTGTTTGCTAAATGTGGTGGTAAGGCGCACAGTGTCAGAGAATTGGATTTTGTTACAATGGGTTTTTTCAATGGAAGTTGTCAGTGGTAATGTGTCCAGGGATATTTAGTCATATTGGATGTCATCTCTTTCTCCAGGTTTGCTCCTGTCAGTGAGCTGGCCCCAGTAGGCAGACCAGTGGGCAGCATCCTGGCAGCCGCCATGAACCAGACAATCTTCTACTCCATCGTGGGAGGAAACGAAGGCGGTAAAGTGCAGAAATGTACCCTCCAGTGCCATAGATAGAACAAACATTTGCCAAAATAGGAAAAGGTCACATTTCTGTCTTAAGTTCTTGCAATAATATACAATCCACGGACAATGCAGAGAAATTACCTGAAACAAAACATTGGCTGTGCTTTACTTGTGGTAAAAGTAACTATTGTTAAAGTAACTATTTTTTACAACAGTAGAGGTTTCCTTTTATCACAGTCTATTTCCATGTCTATGAAGTCAACGTGCAATAGTCTTCATCAATGTTAATCTGCTGATTGATCGACTTGGGAAAGTCCTAAATCAGTGCTTTAAAACTGTTGTTGGCAGTTGGCACACACACAGACACAAAATGAACCTATGTTTTTTAAATCCAATGTTGATCCTGTCAGTGAGTGCTGCCAATGTCTTCCTCATGTTGTACTGATTGTTTTTTGGTTGGTTGCAGGTGAGTTCCAAGTGAGTAACCGGACAGGTGTGATCTCCACGGCTAAGCCTCTGGATTATGAGACTGTCACCAGCTACGTGCTCAGGGTTCAGGCTGACTCCATGGTCGTGGTCATGGCCCAACTGCGGGTTCCCTCTAAATGTAAGAGGGGGATATTGAACTGGAGTAGGGGGCTGGGAGGCTACATCAAGTAGCTTTCCAGCTAGATACCATGGTCCTTGGTTTTGTGGTACTAAGAGGAGTTGACAGCATATTTATTTCTACAATTATTAGTCATTTAGCAGACACTCTTATCCAGAAGAACTAACAGGAGCAATTACCTTCTTCAAAGGCACATCGACAGATTTTTCAGTTACTGTAGTCGGCTCAGGGATTCGAACAAGCAACCTTTTGGTTACTGGCCCAACGCTCTTAACTGCTAGGTTAACTCCTCCCCCCTCAATTTTTCAGATAAACCCTCATCACCTCATAGATCTGTATTTATTGGAATGCAGAGCAGGACACCGTACCGTGTACATTTTCGTCATTTTTAAAAACTTTATTGAGTTCAAATAATCAGAGCAAAACAGGGCATAATTGTCAGATTGTCAGAGCCCAATTAACATCATTACACACACACACACACACACACACACACACACACACACACACACACACACACACACACACACACACACACACACACACACACACACACACACACACACACACACACACACACACACACACACACACACACACACACACACACACACACACACACACACACACACACATTATTAATAAAGCAGAGTAATTGATAAGAATGAATTTAACACAGCTCCTCTCCACACCCACCACCCATTTCCCTAAATTAAAATGTACTCTACGCAGACTCAATAGCCCATTCTGCCATGTGAGCCATCCTTTCTCTTAATGCTTTTCTTTTTATGTGTGTGTGCTGAATTTCTCTCTATGCTGTTGTGTTTCTCTACACTTGCAAGCATCTGTTTGTGATTGTGTGTCATAACTGAAAAGTTACCAATTTCCCACAAGACCACAATGGATAAACCGCGGAGGGAATAAAACCGTTTTTAGAGAGACAGAAAAAGGCAATAGAGAGAGAGCGACTGGCGTATCCCTCTGTTTCTTCCCTCTGGCTCTCACGGCGGTGTGTGTGCTGTGATTTAATGAACTGTGTTTTTGTTCATCCTATTCCCTTGGATCCTCCTTAGCCTTAGCAGCATGACTTTACATTTCTGTGCTCTGTTGGAAGAAAAATAGTCATTGACAGTGCATATTTTTCACCTTAACTGCAGTGTGGGCCAGGGTAAGGTTGTGCTAGGTTTGTACGTAGTTGTACTGTATAAGTTAAACAGTGACAAATGGGTATGGATTGTGTATATCCTTACTACAAGCTATTTTCCTTGAGTACAATCTGGCATATGAATAGAAATGGCACAGTAGCTGCAACAGGAGAACATATTTGATTATTTGATTATGAACTAGAACCTGTGTTTTTGTATGGGTGTTTAATTTGTTTGAAATAAAACTCCCCCTTTCCTACCAACACTGATCCCCTCTAAACTATAGGGTGTACTGTAGAGGAACGTCAACGAAAGTGGATAAGACAATATGCCTCATGTCTAAAATGTGACTGTGTCTTTAACTCTGCAGCCAACACAGCCAAGGTGTTTATCGAGGTGCGGGATGAGAAACCACCCGCCTGTCTTCACCAGAAAGCTCTACATCGGTGGCGTGGCTGAAGACGCCAAGACCTTCTCGTCTGTGCTGAAGATAGTGGTGAGAAAGGCCTTCGCATACTCCTCCTTATATGCTACTGTCTTAACACACACACACGCATAAACATACACATCTACTGAAGATCATGTTGAGAAAGCTGTCTGACACTCAATTCTCTGACGTAAGCCAGTCGAAACTCATCCTTAATGCTACTCACGTCCCTGCAGTCCTTTGGTCGGTCCAAAATCAATGAATGATTAGAGAGATTGTGTCATCACGCACGCACACACACAAACACAGTACTGTACATATGCGGTCTGATTCCATCCCTATCCTCCCTATCGGTTCCATTCTGTTCAGTCATGGTGGCAAAATCCATTCGAGCCACTCTCTGTAGTTCAGTTTCATCTTCCTCTCCATCCTTCTCTCATTTACATTTTACATTCTCTCCATTCCTCCCTCCATTCCTCTATTCACTGGTGGGATCTAATATAACGGTGGGATGTAATATAATCACAGTTCACCAATTGGACCGTGGTCAAAGATCAGTCCAGATTATCAGTCTGTTTTACATTGAAGGTGATATGGCCCTGTAATGTGAACATTCCTTTACGTGTGACTCAGCTGGTAGCACCTTACATACCAAAGAGGCACACATAGTCATTTGAAAACAATCGGCAGCACGTACATGCTCTGGGATGCAGTATACTGTAGCTCCTGCTGCATAAATCTCTTGCGCTCCACTATCAATATTGTATGGTTTTGTACGGTTTAAGTCATATTGTTTGAGTAGAAGCAACCCTTGAGCTCAGATTTGTGTAATTACTTTAACCGTAACCATTTCTAACCTGAACCATTTGCAAGTCCTTATTCATCCAAACTGAACAGAGATGTACACATTTACAAGTCCGTCCAGTATTGTGGCATAAAAAAAACTCAGTACAGTCTTTCATGAAACAAACACTATACTGGATATGAAGCTTTTTCCGTATGCTGTCTGATATAATGAAACTAATACATTATAAAGGCTAGAGAGGGACTTCACATATGACTGATATTAAATCTTAATTTACAATCTGTTCCGTGAGCTTAGTTTCATCTGGACATGATGAAGGCAAAGGGAGTTGATGGGAAAGTGAGGCTCCGTGACACTCACAGTCACGTTGGGCCCAACAACTGTCAGGGGCCTAATATCTATCAATATCTAAACATCTGTCTGCGTGTCCGTCTATCCGTCTATCTGTATTTATACAGTACCAATCAAAGTTTGGACACACCTACTCATTCAAGGGATTTTCATTATTTTTACTATTTTCTACATTGTAGAATAATGGTGAAGACATCAAAACTATGAAATAACACATATGGAATCATCTAGTAACCAAAAAGGTTTTTAATAAATCTAAACATATTTTATATTTGAGATTATTGCCTTGATGACAGCTTTGCACACTCTTGACATTCTCTCAACCAGCTTCATGAGGTAGTCACCTGGAATACATTTCAATTAACAGGTGTGCCTTGTTAAAATATCATTTGTGTAATTTCTTTCCTTCGTAATGTGTTTGTGCCAATCAGTTGTGTTGTGTCAAGGTAGGGGTGGTATACAGAAGATAGCCCTATTTGGTAAAAGACCAAGTCCGTATTATGGCAAGAACAGCTCTAATATGCAAAGAGAAACAACAGTCCATCATTACTTAAAATGTTTTAATTTAACCAGGCAAGTCAGTGAAGAACAAATTCTTATTTACAATGATGGCCTATCAGAGAACAATGGGTTAACTGCCTTGTTCAGAGCAACATAATTTTTTACCTTGTCAGCTCAGGGATTCGACCCAGCAACCTTTCGGTTACTGGCCCAATGCTCTAACCACTAGGCTACCTGCTGCCCCCAAAGACCTAAAGGTCAATCAATATGGAACATTTCAAGAACTTTAAAAGTTTCTTCAAGTGCAGTCACAAAAACCATCAAGTGCTATGATGAAACTCGCTGTTCCTGACCTGTTCACCAGACATGCTGCCTGTCCCAGACCTGCTGCTTTCAACTCTCTGGAGACAGCAGGAGCGGTAGAGATACTCCTAATGATCGGCTATGAAAACCCAACTGACATTTACTCCTGAGGTGCTGACTTGCTGCACCCTTGACAACTACTGTGATTATTATTTGACCATGCTGGTCATTTATGAACATTTGAACATATTGGCCATGTTCTGTTATAATCTCCACCCGGCACAGCCAGAACTGGACTGGCTACCCCTCATAGCCTGATGTTTGCAGCTATAGATGTTGCTGAGATAGATATTTTGCCTGCTGTACAAAGAATCCATGAAGCATTTATAACAATCGACAATTAACCTGCAAATGGGGTAAAAATGTATCCAATAATACTGCATCAACTAGTAGACCATCTCAGACTCTATCTGTAGAATTAATTATACGATTCCATCTTTCCATTGTTCTTGTTCCTTAGAATGTTGTGTTAACTCTGTCAGGTCTAGATAGAATGCTGAATCATCCTCAGTAGCATGAATGCTAAACACAGTTTGGCTGTGGCCCCAAGCTTTGGTCTCAGCCATCTTTGTCTTGCACTGCATGCCATTCTCTCTGATGGACCTTCAGATGGTATCTGATGTGTCTGAGATCTTTGTATGATTTTAAGGCAGGCGGCTCAACAGTCTATAAATTAGCTTCATTTACCGTCAAATTCTTCTTTAATTAATTTTGAATAGAAGCCGGGCGAATTAAAAGATCGCAGGGGGTGATGTGGCACAGTGGTAATGACAAAGAAACAGCAATTTTATGCTAAAAGTTTTCTCAGAATGTATGGTTTTACCAAGGGTAGGCCTATTGAGTTGAAACAGAATCACTTAATTTTATATGATTGTTTTTATATGAAGTCTTGTACACAGTCTTGTTGAGTATTTCATGAGTGATTTCTGAATAGAAGTCTATTCTCCAACCCATTCTTCCTTTCAGTGCCACGGCACACTGATACATTTTTTTCAGAACCTTTGTTCTCAAGTGCTTTTACAAACTGTATTGGGATAAAGCAGAACTCAAGGTTACTCTCATAACCCAAGTTCTGATATGTGACCGATTGGCTTGATTTGGTCTTATATAGCGACATTTTAAGTTTTTTACATTGGATAAGCCTTAGCTCCACCCATCTCTTTAAGAATTTACATGTGAGGTCATGTATTAAACTGTGAGATTACGTTAGTGTACTGAACAACCAAACATTTTAAGACCAAAAGCTGCATTATACTACGTCTATCGACATGTCTGTAGACAGTTGTCGCAGTGACATCACGAACATTCTATTGTCATCTGACATCAAACTTGTCGTTATCGTTATAAAAAAGTATAAACACAAAAACTACAGGCTATTTGACATCAGCGGCCCGGTGTTCCAAAATAGCATAACTGGTGTATTTTAACACCAATAAACCCAGAAAAAATAAATGAGTTTACTATATGTCAATCTAGCAAACCAGGCAACTAAAAGCAACTTTCTAAACAATGTTTTGGTTAATTTCTAGCTTGTTAGCTAGCTAGCTAACGTTAAGTTACCTGGCGAGCCAGTTCAAATAATGATAATATAGCTGAAAATTTCTTAATTTTAGCTCATTTGAATTCATTATTACAAGAAAATAAACTAGCAACAAGATAATTCTTTACAATTTAATGGCGAGCTAATTATAGAAAATAGGTTACAGTTGTGAGTGTGCAGGTAGCTAACGAACTAGATTCAATGTTATCTAGCCAGCTAACATTAGGCTGTAACTAGCAATGAAAATGTCACTGAAATACAAATAATATTACCACACACATCATACACTTAATGTTCGCTAGTGTATTTGTATTTACAGATGGCATACACATTTGTTATTTAGGCACATCATCCTCAGTAGGCTAGTTCACATGTTCCAGATGGCATTTCTGTCCCCCCAAAATAATTTTGATAGAAAATAAATGTTTATGTTCAAATGCCTCTCCTGTGAAGTAGTGACGTGCCACATATGCCTAGTTTCCTGCAACGAGTTACATATTATGTGTGAGATATCTCACAAGTGGGATTCACCGAAACTCTTGAACCTCAAAGAACCAATCACACACATATGTCAGAGACAGACAGGTCGAGTGGTGAATGAGGTGAGCCCCACCCCTCATTATAAGGAGCCATTAGCACACCTTCTTGTCATTCTTGAGCATGCCCCTATTCCTTTTGCTCCTGAGAGCATTGGGAATACAGTGAGATATCTCACTCATAATATCAGAGAACCAGGGAACCTCAATTACTCGTGTTGATATCTCACAATTATGATATGACCAATTCTGTATTGCAGACCTGGTTTCCGAAGCCAGGTAGTCTTAAAGTATCAACCCTTGAACGTCCCGACACTGAGGACAAAATGTGTCCCAAAGAAGGTGCAGTGACGTCTAGCTGGTAAACCTCATAAAAGTATGAGGGGATGCCCAACAAGCCTCATCACAAATCTCCTGTAAGGACATGCCCTTGAGCAGTGCACAAGAGGTTGCTCTTGCGTAAAATCCTCACTACCTCTCCGACCAGTAAAGCAGTCTTGAATGAGAGATACGTCATCTCCATGCATTTCAGGCTATTTCACAGGCTGCTGTGAAATAGCCTCAAGCACAATAGACAGATCCCAAGATGGGGCTAGAGGCTTGGAAAATGGACGTGAGCGAAGCGCCCCTTCATGATACGACATAACAAGTGGTGTTTTCCCACTGTGTTATTGCGAAAGCCTATATGACAGGCCGAGATAGCGGCTAGACCTTAACAGTGGAGAAAGCCATACATTGAGCTTCCATACATGGAGAGTGTAGAAGGGGCCCTGGCACTCTGGATTGTCTCAATGACTGAGAGGCAGGCCTGTCACATCCAGATTTTAACTCTCACGGGAAATGCCCAGAGGGCCATAGTATCGGGGTGAGGGTGGAAAATGTCTTTGTTCGCTTGCGTCAGATGATCCCTGCGTAACGGGAGTTGCCGGGGCTCATAGAACAGCAGGAGAATGATCTATGCTAACTAGAGCTTGCCTGGCCATAGAGGGCTACCAAGATGAGGTATGAGCCTTCTTCCCTCACTCTGGGGAGTATGAGGCTTAGAAGAGGAAAAATGTAACGGAACACCCCCGGCCAAGGGTGTGCCAACACGTCTACCCCCAATGGTGCGTCTCCTGCTAGCGCAAAGAACAGCGGGCAGTGCACGTTTTTGTGCGAAGAAATCTATGGATGTTTGACCATATCTCTCCCTGATCTGTTTCACAACTTGGAGATGGTCTCCCTTCCCTGTGATGTGGATTCCATCTGGACAGGTCAGCTCCTACGTTCAGAGCTCCCGCGACATGAGTCGCTCGTAGTGAGAGTAGGTGTGCTCTTCTCCACAGAATAATTCTATGGATAGTCTGTGTAAGCGCAGGGAGCAAGTGCCACCCAGGGTTTTGATGTATGCCACCACAGTCTTACTGTCCGTTCTGATCAAGATGTGACAATTTCAAAGGGAGGGTAGGAATTGTTTCAGAGAAAGGAACACTGTCAGCAGTTAGAGGTCATATATGTGAGCAATGCGGAGTTGTGGATCCCACAACTTCGCTTTTCCCTCATGCCCAAACTGTGAGTGACGTCTATGTCCTGACCACCTTCCTCTTTACCACTACCCCTCTGGTGGCATTATAGTGAGTCGCCCTTTCACTGAATGTATTAAAAGGGGCAGTGTTAAAACACTAGGATACGTGGACAGTGCTAGGTGGCGACTGACAGTTTTGGTTCCTGCCTCGGCTACTTGAGAAAGAGCTGTGGTGAGAGCTGTGGCACGGAGGGCACTAGGGGGTAGAGTGGGCTCCGTCTTCCTTGTGAACGAACTTATAGAAATTAGTCACTGCATGAAGGGAAAGGTTATAGGAGCACAGATATGCCTCTCCCCCATTGGGATGGGGGAGGAAGGGGGTCTGTGCTCCACCGAGAGGTGTCAGGCCAGGAGACGGTTGGCTGCCTCTCAGCCGCTGGGGTGTACCGTTGGTCTGGCGCCCTTTCTTCCCCACAGGTGAATCAGCTGGGCGGGAATTTGATGCGGCTGTTGCAGAGTACCGCATCCCCAAACTGTCTGCCTCTGTCCTGAGACTTGGACTGTGGGTTTGCAGCCAGCTGCATCACTGGTCACTCAGTTAGCACTTGCTCTAGTGAACTGCCCCTCTCCCTGATGTGGAGCCTGGGCTCGTAGTGGGAGAAAGTGGAGACCGGGTTGCCACGATATCTGGGTCTGCCGGGCAGGTGATGGCAAGGTTAGCCTTGACGCGGTAGCTGACCTGGGTTTTGAGTCTCTTGGACCTAAGAACCAAGTAGGTGGGGCTGGTAAAGTTGATAAGTACAAAAACGACAGAGCTTTATGTAAATCGTGCAAGACTCAAGAGACCTAAGCTAGTGGTGAGTCCTCTCATGGACCGGATCACTGCATGGTTGGACAGGTTTGGTTAGTAAGCACAAAGCCACTTAATGCTAGGCAAACTAAAAAAACAAGACAGTGGTTAGCTTGTTAGCTTTCACCGTGACGGCTAGTAGGGTTGCTTAAGGTGACACGGGCCGGTATTTGGTAAAAACCTTACAAAACTTGCAGGACTCGGTCGAGAGCTGCCTGGGCATGTTTGTTTTCCGATGGGTACTAGGGCCCATAACTCTGGTATAAAAGTATGGCTAACCAGGTTATGCGTGTGCGAGTGTATGCTTTGCCATGAGGCTTTTGTGTTACCCAGCTAAGGTTCACCCAACGAAAAAGCAAACTATTACCCGAACCGAAAACGTTCATTTCAGTAAAGTCACACAACACAAAAGATCTCCTGTGTGTACTACTGCAACTCACAGTTGGCTTGTGCCATCAAACTTATCCAGAACGCTGCAGCTCGCCTGGTGTTCAACCTTCCCAAGTTCTCCTATGTCACCCCGCTCCTCCACACGCTCGCATCCACTGCAAGACCATGATACTTGCAGCAAGAGGAACTGCCCCTTCCTACAGGCTATGCTCAAACCCTACACCCCAACCAGAGAACTCTGGTCTGCCACCTCTGGTCTCTTGGCCCTCCCACCCCTATGGAAGGGCAGCTCCCGCTCAGCCCAGTCCAAGCTCTTCTCTGTCCTGGCACCCTAATGGTGGAACCAGCATCCCCCTGAAGCTAGGACAGCAGTCCCTGTCCATCTTCTGAAATAATCTGAAACCCTACCTCTCCGAAGAGTATCTTAAATAATCCCACAGCACCCTCCCTTGCCTGGACTCTGATATGTGGTTGCCCCACCTAGCTATCTTAAGATGCGTGCACGTAATGCACACTGGATAAGATCTCAAATGTAAATGTAGATGAAGAGAGCTGAAAAATCTGTGCGACATACCTGTCAGCAGTTAAGCAGGATACAGGGATCAAGTCGTGTTGAGCAGAGCTTAGAGTAGTGCTCTTCGCAAGGAATAGAGGTGAGACTGACCAGAGGGCAGGCGAGTGGCTCCTTATCACCTGAAACTACTTTATTTTATATGAGTGTGTTTTTAGGTTGGCTTGAATGGAGTGGTATACAGTCTTATTTGAGAATATCTACCTCCAGCTAATGACCGAGATAGGGCAGCCCTGTCATTTATTGCACTCCTCCCTCCATTTCCTCCCTCCCTCCTTCAATCCCTCCATCCTGGAGAGAAAAAAAAGTATTTGTACCTATTAATCAATGTCACTGCAGACAGGCATTTTGAGAACTGATGAAAGACTGAGCATGCAGGCCGGCAGACAGGCAGCAAGGCCAGAATCAAATTATTTCTGTGCCATACTGTACCTGCTTCTGAGACTCAAGTTCCCCCTCTCCTGGCCAAATTATCTAAATGCACAGTCATCCTTTATTTGGTCATGAAGCAGAAGCTCTTATCCAGAGCGACTTACTTACATGATGTTGGTTTTGACTAAGGTGCCTCAATACTCCATTCTATGCACTCCATTTGTGTGTATCCTATGTGTGTATGTGTGTCGACAAGTCAAGCAGCTCTGTCCCAAAATATGCCACCACAACTGAGGCCCACTCAACATAACTGCCATTGTTAATGTAATAGATGTCAGAAGATCTCAGTCTGTTGTGTGTGTGTGTGTGTGTGTGTGTGTGTGTGTGTGTGTGTGTGTGTGTGTGTGTGTGTGTGTGTGTGTGTGTGTGTGTGTGTGTGTGTGTGTGTGTGTGTGTGTGTGTGTGTGTGTGTGTGTGTGTGTGTGTGTGTGTGTGTGTGTGTGTGTGTGTGTGTGTGTGTGTGTGTGTGTGTGTGTGTGTGTGTGTGTGTGTGTGTGTGTGTGTGTGTGTGTGGTTACTTTTCCCCAGGCCACTGATGCAGATACAGGGAACTACAGTGCCAATGCGTACCGGCTGATCATCCCGCCCACGACAGATGGTCAGGACAGCTTTGTGATCGAGCAGTACACGGGCATCATCAAGACGGCTATCATGTACCGCAACATGCGCAGGTCCTACTTCAAGTTTGCAGTCATCGCCACCGACAACTACGGAGAGGGCCTGAGCAGCAGCGCTGATGTGGTGGTGAGTGTCTAGTGTGTTCAAGCAACACATATCCCTCCATTGTTTGAAACACTCTTTCTTGTTAGGCAAGTGATTATGAGACTTTGACGCTTGGCAGTTGGAAGTTTGTCCTCGGTCAACTGTGATCTTAACAACCGATGCCAATACCCCAACCACCCACAACATCTGATGGGTTTGTTAGTGTCAGACTGCAGTCTCCTCTGAGATGAGTTATTCATTAGGAGGCTACATGATGATGAGGCATGTTTTCTCTTCTCTCTAGGCTGTGTTTAGCTTCCAATATATTCAATTATTCAGAGCAGTTACAGGACACGAGATGTGTTATGTGTGTGCCAGAGAACCCCTCTGCTTCGAGCTGATGATCCAATTAAACTATGCATGGAGTGCGTTTTCTGCTCATCCTAATTGGTGTGTGTGCATGTGTGTGTCATTATACTTATACAATACATTTCCGTTTCTTTCCAGTTATTGGAGTCAGGGTTCTCCTAATATGTCAGCCTAACAAGTCTCTAATGAGACTGAAGAAGTGTTGGAACGGCGCCTGAACGGGTGACAGCGGCGAGTGCTTAACCATGTTGCTGGTTCATTTTCAACAGGAACTGTAATTTCACAGAGACCGTGTGGGAAATTTGGCTGCAGAGCCCAGAGCCAGTGCATTTTCTGTGCCGGCGAATATTAAGCACCATTAGAATGGCCACATGGCACCAATACAAGCAGGCAATAAGATTCTCATTTTGACCACCCAGAGCATGTTAAGCATGAATGGACAAAACTTCCATATCTACTACTACTATCTCTCTCTCTCTCTCTCTCTCTCTCTCTCTCTCTCTCTCTCTCTCTCTCTCTCTCTCTCTCTCTCTCTCTCTCTCTCTCTCTCTCTCTCTCTCTCTCTCTCTCTCTCTCTCTCTCTCTCTCGCTCCCTCTCTCTATCTATCTCTCTCTCTCAGGTGTCTGTGGTCAACCAGCTGGATATGCAGGTGGTGGTGTCCAATGTCCCGCCCACTGTTGTGGAGGAGAATAAAGAGCAGCTTATTGCGTAAGGCACCAGTCAATCACTTCCTTTCAGCATTATTCTCACAGTGATCATTTTTGGTTGAATTGGAAACCTATTAATGGTCCTAAAGGCCCCTCAACACTCAACAGAAACAGGAGAGTGAATTAAAAAGTATTACATTTATTTTAATTAGAGAACATTTCCTCTACCAGGGCATCATACTTAAAAATATCTATATTCTGAGAAACATCTACAGTGGAATAGATTTGTATAGTAAAGTAGGGTCTGTCTCCACCCTTGTCTTTTCCTTTCAGCCAAAGCCAAAGTGCATTTTAAATGCATTACAACTAAAAGTTTGAGGCCGTCCCTTTCATTCTCAGTGATAACTCTGGTTTAGCAGCAGAAGCCCTGTGGAGAGTCACAGTTTGATTGCCACAGCATGCCACTTACAAAAGTGGAATGCATTTCATTTTTTTTTCTCCTGTTGAATAAGAGGACTTGGTTCTTAGTCGCACGGTGCAAATTAGCATTTCGGCTCGTGAAATTGTTTGCGTTGAATCCCAGTTCCCTACAGGGAATCTTAGCCAATGTTCTGGCAATGTTCCCAGTTTGCTGGGTAGTCTCCAACTATGTTTTGAGAAACAAAACATGCAATGGAAAAAAAAAGTTGTAGAACTTGTGAATTAGCCCTGTGTTGCAGAACTTAGGTCCTCCGTGTTTTCACTGTCTGTTTACGTTCTGTCTGCCTTAAGCAATGATTGGGCAAGTAAAACCTCTGATTGTCCAGATAGACAGTCAAGTCAATCATTCTCAATCAGTTTATGAATGAGAAGCAA
>NC_060180.1:16119795-16194795 GCF_021184085.1 Oncorhynchus gorbuscha | reverse complement strand
GCTTCGGAGAGCCGTTGTTCAATCCCCTCTTAGATACAATGGCTGTTGAGGAAGAGTCTAGCCGAGGTTTAAGTAGCAGGGAGGGAAAAAAATAAGCTCTTTGTTCATGCAGCTCACACCTGGCAGCGTAGAGTTAATTGCATGTTATATTTATGTGCTTCTGCTGTCAGCTCACATAGAGAAAGGGAAAGCGAAAGAGATGGAGAGAGAAGGGGGAGAAGGGGGGGAGAGGTTATGATGTCACCTCTCTCGCCTAAATGAAGGAAATAAGGACTCTTGAGGGTTGAAAGAAGCCTATAGATAACTCACATGAAAGACCAATCACTCGAGTACTCTTCATTTGTATAAAGAGTCCATATAGTGTATGATAATGCAGCGTGTGGCAGAGAGGGATTGCGTTGGGACTGCACAAATCTCCTATTGACATCAATGCCTATGTACGCATAAGGCCAAGTAACAGTCGCAGTTGAAATGGTGTCACATCCAAACTTAAAGTACACTACAAAAGTATGTGAACACCTGCTCGTCAAACATCTCATTCCAAAATCATGGGCATTTATATGGAGGTTGGTGATGAACAGTTCTGACCTTGCTTCCAGAGGCAGTTTGGAACTCGGTAGTGAGTGTTGCAACCGAGGACAGGTGATGTCTGACCCATTCTGTGAGCTTGTGTGTCCCACCACTTCGCGGCTGAGCTGTTGTTGCTCCTAGACGTTTCCGCTTCACAATAACAGAGCTTACAGTTGATCGGGGCAGGTCTAGCAGGATAGAAATGTCACGAACTGACTTGTTGGAAAGGTGACATCCTATGACGGTGCCACATTGAAAGTCACTGAGCTCTTCAGTATGGGCCATTCTACTGGCAATGTTTGTCTATGGAGATGTATGCTAATTTTATACACCTGTCAGCAACGGGTGTGGCTGAACTAGCTGAATCCACTAATTTGAAGGGGTGTCCACGTACTTGTGTGACTGACTGGTCTGTCTGGCAGGTTTCTGGACGGGAAGCTGCTGGATATCAACAAGGAGTTCCAGCCGTTCCTGGGTCAAGGAGGACGCATTCTGGAAATCCGTACGCCCGACATCGTGGCCAGCGTGAAGAAGGCTGCCCAGGCTGTGGGCTACACAGAGGGGGCGTTGCTCGCCCTCGCCATCATCATCATCCTCTGCTGCATCCCCGCCATCCTCATCATCATGGTCACCTACAAACAGTGAGTGCACAACCGCTTGTCGTAGCTACAGGCAACATGTGTGTGTATGGCCATGGTGACCTTTCAAAGCTAGCACTGTAGTTTGTTGAGGCTGAGGAAATGTGCATGGTGCCAAGTATTTAGTCAAGCACCACTCTCCCAGTCTCTCTCTCTCCACCGAATTAAGAATGCTGACAGCGTGCACCGCCGGTCTAATGTCCCTGTGAAAGCCGATTAATTAACAGTCATTTGCAACAAATATCCAAAACCAATTGTGACCGTCACAGTGTGTCTTCACGGATCCACTACCCCATTACTCACACTCTCTCACACCCATACATATACACACACACACACACAACAAATTCCATAATGCTAAAGCATATGGCACAGATTTAGTATACCATTTAGTACATCAAATCAAATGTATTTATATAGCCCTTCGTACATCAGCTGATATCTCAAAGTGCTGTACAGAAACCCAGCCTAAAACCCCAAACATTAAGGAATGCAGGTGTAGAAGCACGGTGGCTAGGAAAAACTCCCTAGAAAGGACAAAACCCAGGAAGAAACCTTGAGAGGAATCAGGTTATGAGGGGTGGCCAGTCCTCTTCTGGCTGTGCCGGGTGGAGATTATAACAGAACATGGCCAAGATGTTCAACTGTTCATAAATGACCAGCATGGTCAAATAATAATAATCACAGTAGTTGTCAAGGGTGCAGAAAGTCAGCACCTCAGCAGTAAATGTCAGTTGGCTTTTCATAGCCAATCATTAAAGGTATCTCTACCACTGCTGCTGTCTCTAGAGAGTTGAAAACAGCAGGTCTGGGACAGTTAGCACGTCCGGTAAATAGGTCAGGATTCCATAGCCGCGGGCAGAACAGTTGAAACTGGAGCAGCAGCATGGCCAGGTGGACTGGGGACAGCAAGTAGTCATCAGGCCAGGTAGTCCTGAGGCATGGTCCTAGGGCTCATGTACTCTGATAGAGAGAGAGAAAGAAAGAGAGAAAGAGAAAATTAGAGAGAGCATACTTAAATTCATACAGGACACCGGATAAGACAGGAGAAGTACTCCAGATATAACAAACTGACCCTAGCCCCCCGACACATAAACTACTGCAGAATAACTATTGGAGGCTGAGACAGGAGGGATCAGGAGAAACTGTGGCCCCATCCGATGATACCCCTGGATAGGGCCAAATAGGAAGGATATAACCCCACCCACTTTGCCAAAGCACAGCCCCCACACTACTAGATGGATATCTTCAACCCCAACTTACCATCCTGAGACAAGGCCGAGTGTAGCCCACAAAGATCTCCGCCACGGCACAACCCAAGGGGGAACGCCAACCCAGACAGGAAGATCACATCAGTGACTCAACCCACTGAAGTGATGCACCCCTCGTAGGTACGGCATGAAAGAGCACCAGTAAGCCAGTGACTCAGCCCCTGTAATAGGGTTAGAGGCAGAGAATCCCAGTGGAAAGAGGGGAACCGGCCAGGCAGAGACAGCAGGGGCGGTTCATTGCTCCAGAGCCTTTCCGTTCACCTTCACACTCCTGGGCCAGACTACACTCAATCATATGACCCACTGAAGAGATGAGTCTTCAGTAAAGACTTAAAGGTTGATACTGACTCTGCGTCTCTCACATGGGTAGGCAGACCATTCCATAAAAATGGAGCTCTATAGGAGAAAGCCCTGCCTCCAGCTGTTTGCTTAGACATTCTAGGGACAATTAGGAGGCCTGCGTCTTGTGACCATAGCGTATGTGTAGGTAGGAGCAAGCCCATGTAATGCTTTGTAGGTTAGCAGTAAAACCTTGAAGTCAGTGTAGGGAGGCTAGCACTGGAGTAATATGATACATTTTTGGGGGTTCTCGTCAGGATTTTAGCAGCCGTATTTAGCACTGATTGAAGTTTATTTAGTGCTTTATCCAGGTAGCTGGAAAGTAGAGCATTGCAGTGTTCTAACCTAGAAGTAACAAAAGCATGGATACATTTTTCTGCATCGTTTTTGGACAGAAAGTTTCTGATTTTTTTGCAATGTTACGTAGATGGAAAAAGCTGTCCTTGAAACAGTCTTGATATGTTCGTCAAAAGAGAGACCAGGGTCCAGAGTAACGCCAAGGT
Source organism: Oncorhynchus gorbuscha (assembly GCF_021184085.1). Lineage (NCBI taxonomy): Eukaryota > Metazoa > Chordata > Actinopteri > Salmoniformes > Salmonidae > Oncorhynchus > Oncorhynchus gorbuscha. The sequence continues at coordinate 16,191,474 of NC_060180.1, read as the reverse complement.
CCTTCACTGTTTCATTGGAGACGACCGTACAACCATTTAGTATTCCATTTGTTCTTGATTGTCAGGGTTGTTTTATTTGATGTCGATTGGGCAAGGTGGTGAAGCCATGACAACTGTGAATGCGTCAGGCAGGTGCTCCTCAACGTCGTTCTTTGTGCCGCGTGAATCCACTACATCAACACTACATCAACACTGCATCAACACTGCATCAACACTACATCAACACTACATCAACACTACATCAACACTACATCAACACCACATCAACACTGATGTCTGGGGAATGTTTACACCCAACAGACGGGTTAGAGTGGTTCACCCGAGCTGAAGAACCACACACACACACAGACACATTGTAGAGTTTGTAGTGTTACGATGCGTCAATTCAGAGAATTCAACTTCATGACTTATTGATCTCCGGGAGAAGATTCTGATGCAACGCATTCTCTCATTGCTCTCTTCTGGGGTAATTGTATTTTGTTGTGAATAAGTAATGCTGAGAACAAAGGAAATGGAAGGAAAAGAAAGAAAGAAAAAGGCTTCTTGAGTTTGATATACTTGTATGAACTGGATGTTGCAAACATAGCTGGAGAGCCTGATGTCTTTCATAACACTGTGTGATAAGAAATTAAGCATAATGTGTTACTATATCCTCTTATTATACTCCGTGCTGAAATAGGCTGAGATTTATGATAGGCCATGTTATCCAAAGCCTGGCTGTTATCGGAATAAGTCAACAGGAATGCCATGAATAATACAAATGTGTTTTACCTCGAGTGGTGTGTTTTTCAAAAGGAACCTTAACAAGCACCATTCATTAAAATGGAATGGAGTTGGAGGAACGCAGAGGCGTCTCATAATTTCCAATTTAATGAATGTTTCTCATTGTGTAGTATTAACAAAATTGGACCGAGCTAATTGTATGACCAAGGTTCTCTTGTGTTTTCTTTTTCCCTCTGTCTTCCGCACTGCCTGGAAAACCATCCACCAGATTCAAAGAGTAAGTAATTGCCCATGTGATATGAGTGATCTCTCTTGTATTCACTTGAGCATGAATACAACATGGTTCTGTCACATGTCCTCGTTACTGAATAGTATTTTAAAGATGAACCAGGGAGTCAGAATGACTATTCAAATTAGGATAAAAGTACAAACATTGTAGTTCAAGTCATCTCCTTCATATAGACAATGACTTGCCTTTTTTTTAATCTAGTTTTATATAAGAGATTGTCTCTGTTATTTTTATCTCAGTCAGTTGGGATGAGACACATACTGTACTGATGTTCAGTCACTTCATTCACCACAGACATGTAGCCTTCATGGGGAACAAGTGATGAAATGTTATGGAAACAAAGTGCAATGGATTGACTCAAACTGATGAAACTTTATTTGAACTTCAGGAGACAGGCGGAATGTGCCAAGACTGCGAGGATTCAGCAGGCTCTGCCAGCGAGCAAGGCTGCTGCTCCACGTGCCCCAACAGCCAATATCTACGGGGAACTAGGGGACAGCAGCACGTAAGTCAAATCAAAGCAAACGTATTTATAAGGCCCTTTCACAAAGTGCTTATATAGAAACTCAGCCCACCTTTGACCTCTTCCTCCTTACCTCCTTACTCCCTGTTTCAGGTACCATATACTGATGAGTAATGCCTATTTGTGCAGGTGATAAAGTTTGTGGGTGTTAGGACATTGTCTATTTTTCAAAAAGGAAACACATTTCTTTTTTCCCCCTTTTTGGTACTTTTTACCCCTTTTTCACCCCAATTTTGTGATATCCAATTGGTAGTTACAGTCTTGTCCCATTGCTGCAACTCCTGTACGGATTACTGAGAGGCGAAGGTCGAGATCCATGCGTCCTCCGAAACACGACCCCGCCAAGCCGCACTGCTTCTTGACACACTGCTCGGTTAACCCCGAAGTCAGCCACACCAATGTATCGGAGGAAAAACTGTACAGCTGGCAACCGAAGGCAGCATGCAAGCGCCCGGCCGCCACAAGGAGTCGCTAGAGCACGATGGGACAAGGACTTCCCAGCCTGCCAAATCCTCCCCTAAAATCAAATCAAATCAAATTGTTTTGGTCACACACATACTTAGCAGATGTTATTGCAGGTGTAGTGAAATGCCTATGTTCCTAGCTCCAACAGTGCAGTAATATCTAACAACTCACAACAATACAAAATCTAAAAGAAAAATAATGGAATTAAGATATGTATAAATATTAGGACGACGCTGGGCCAATTGTGTGTGTCCCTCATGGGTCTCCCGTTCGCAGCCGGCTGCGACACAGCATGGGATTGAACCCGGATATGTAGTGACGCCTCTAGCGCCTTAGACCGCTGCGCCACTCTGGAGGCAGCAAACACATTTCTTGGAGAGAAAAAAAGGCCTTAGTCCACCAACGATAGACATTGGTCTTCAGAGTCTTTCATGTTGAGCTTCAGACATTTGGATGACTACATCATTGTTCCCATTCAGTCATAATTCAGTGTGCTTTTGTCCTCCTACAAACACCTGCACAGACCTAAGTTTGTTCGACATCCCGTCTCAGATTGTCAATGTGTGAATTAATTAAATGCCAGATCCATTTCAACATGGCCTTCTGTTCTCTCAAGGTGAAGCTGTTTGATTTGACTCGTAAAAGAGAGGCCGAGGTTTGCTAGAAATAGAATAATGCGTGTCTCAGTTTGTCCCATCCATTTGTTAGTAATTGATTTTGCGGTAAGTTACTTTTTGATTTTCCCTTGTTATTGTCACTGTTGAATACCTCAGCAGTTTTGCGAGTCAGTTTTCCCATTAACACAATCGGATTCCACCTTTCACACTAAATACTATCCTGAATGCGCAATGAAATGTTAATAGTTTTAGAAGAAGCCTTGAATGAATGCAGAACTCGTTATATGCCTATTCATTCACCACCTTCATCAAGCAACCAGTTTGACCATGGGCTACCTCAGCCTCTTGACCATTTCCCATAAGGTTACACTTTGTTAAACATCTGTCTGTCTTTGTCTGTCTTTCATTTAACCACCACTCTATTTGCTCTTCAATGGATTCAGACTGCAGTAAGTAGCCCCAGTGCTTATGCCTAGGCTCAAATAGCAAAACAAGAGTGATGTAGATGGCGTCTAGTCTCCTACACCTGTTCTTGAATATTTGTCATAGACATACGCTTAATATTTTATTACAGAAATAACTTAGACGTTACAGTACTGCACATGGTTAGTGCATTTGCATTTTAATATGATGGTATAATTTCAGGGATGCTAGGTAATACTCTTTATGAAGGTAAGGCTTAATTACAGCGTAACACCATTTTTGCTTCCACCATTTTTGCTTCCAGTTTAGGAAAAGTGATCCTCCCATTGTAAATGTAGAGGTATGGTGAATCTTTAGATGCTTATAGCTTATGCCCTACCCATCCCTATCCTGATCTCATTAGAAAAAAGTTATTGTTTATGTTTCACGTCCATTAACTTATTAAGATCATAACCTCTTAGTATTATTGCTATGATTGGACTGATGCAAATGGGTAGGTGTTGAGTACTTCAGATATCACATGTGCCATATATTTGTGGACCGTGATGCTAAAATGGAAGTACCTCTGTGACTGCTTTGATTTCTTCAAATCAAATATGATTCAATTTTTGATCTTGTATTAAATGTACTTGGGATGTTTTTAAGTGGACACTTTATCGCCTGTCCAAATATTGTCAGCAGTTGAACTGCTATTCTTTATTAAAACTTTTGTATTTAGAGACATTTTTCAATTGATAATAATGTAGCCACAATAAGAAAAGAAAAGCATGATCTACCCTGCTGCATAACCTTTGAGTTTGAATCACATTTTTTACATTGTTTCTAACTATAATCATAATACTAAGAGTCAAAATGACTGAAGGATCTATAGCATCTCCCTCATCCCTTCTCCTCTGCTTCCTCATCCTTCATCCTTCCTTCACCTGTGTTTCAAATCTTTCTTTTCTCCACCCTCCATCTACATTCCTAATCGGACAGGGCTAAAAGGTTTGAGATCGATGAAGCCGACCGCCAGAGACGCCTTAGCAGCTTCGCCTGTCGCGCCAACTCCTCCTGTGGCAACGGGTCGCTGCACAGCATCCTGCCCAAGTCAGAGAGCAACGTCACCTTTCTGTCAGACCACCACCCCCTGACCACCACTAACCCTCTCTACGACGAAGAAGAAGACGGGAACTTCAGCAGCCCCTACGGGACAGCGAAAAGGGGCTCTTTCTCCCCCTCCCTCTCTGGAGGGTCCGGGAACGTCTGGACCATGCGGACTCGTCTCCGTGGAGGGTCAGAGGGGTACGAGTCGCTGAAGAGACAGGCTCTGATGGACCCGGCCCAGTGGGAGCTGCAGCTGCTCCAAGCTGGGATGAAGGGTCAAGGAAGCCTGGAGGGTTATGACGTCCAGAGCAGCCGCAGCACAGAGGAGAGCAAGCTGTCTGTCAGGGAGCAGGCCAGGCAGTATGAACAGCAGGCCATGCAGGAGAGGACCCCTAGGGGAGGGCGTGACTCCAGGGGCTCCCTGACCTCTCCTCCTTTACTGCGGAGCCAAGACAACATTGACATGCTGGAGTTAAGCGCAGAGACCCTGTTCTCCATTATGGACAGCCCCTACAGCCCCCTGTCCATAGGGAAGGATGTTCCTCCCCGCATCATCATCACCCAGGGTGAAGGCTCTCCGCCCCTGGCCCAGAGGCCCACCCTGCCTGTCCTCAGGACCAGCATCTCCAGCTACATCACTGCGGAGCCCTGCGAGATCACTGTGGAGATCATTCCTGACCCGCCTGAGAATCCGCCACCTCCCCCTCCTTCTCCTCATTCTCCTCCACCTCCTTCTCCTCATTCTCCTCCACCTCCTCCTCCTTCTCAAACACCTCATTCTGGTCCTCCTCCTCCTCCTGCCTCATCTCCTCCTCCTCCTCCCTCCTCATCTCCTCCTCCTGCATCCTTCAATCCTCACTTCATTGAGCCTGATCATTCTCCCCCACCCTCCTTCCCTCCATCTCCCCCTCCTGCTCGGAATCATGCTCCTCCGCCACCACCCCCACCCCCACCCCTCCCGCCCCCTTTCTCCCCCACTTTCGAACGACCCCGCCACACCGTTCAGTTTGTCCCAACCTCCCTGCCGCCATTGTCCTCGCTCCGCCCTATTTCCTCCCGGGCCCATCCCCCTCCTCCTCACCCCCAACCCGAGGACGGTGTGAAGAGGAAGGAGCTAAAGGGGATTCTGAAAAACCTGCAGAACCTCGCTGACATTGAGAAGTCTGTTGCCAACCTCTACAGTCAAGTAGACAAGAATCGCAAGGTGGCGCGATTCGGCAAGAAACCCCAAGCAACCGAGGGACCAGAAGGAATTCGGAGACAAAACCGATCTGGGTCCCGTGAGGAACCAAACCAGCCAAACCTGACCAGCACGGAACATGTGGTCCAACCAAACTCAACCACAAACACTAACTCCTCTGATCTGGAAACAAGCCAACCAGGCACTAACAATGTAACCTCAGAGGTCCAGGAGCCAATCCAATCAAACCAGTCAAATACTGACTCTGTGATTGAGGAACTCAGCAATTACTTTCCATCCCAATCCACCCCCTTCTGACTGGCTGACTACTCTCCTCCTTAGCTCTATTTCCTAAATCATTTTCTTTCTTTCTACATCTTTATGTCTCATGTCATGATCATGCTGTGTTGTATTGGATATTTTCTGTCTGATGTTATTGTAAGTGTTGTCATCAACAACATAGTTTCTTCCCCTAACAAACCTTTATAATGTTATCACAACTAACAGCAAGTGGGCCCTTAGATCCCGTAGCTTTTCAGAACCTCTTAAACTGAGGATTATTTTTTTTAAATATTGTCACGTTCCTTAGTTCATAACCCTTTGGCCTTTTCTATGTCACCAACCATCCTCTGTCTTCACCCCCTGTTCTACCACACAGATTCCATTAAAGTGTTCAAAGCTTGAGAATTATGTTGAACTGAACCTGCATACAACTTGCTCCTTGTATGTTGTACTCCCATCCAATCCCATCCAATTCCGGAAGATGGAGAGTCTATTATTTTCAATGTTTTTATTGACAGACAGATTAGATATAGAGATACGTAAGTGAAGAGGCTAATTAGGTAAAGAGATGGGATATGGAAAACAGCACACAGGAATTTAATCTAGATCTATCCCACCAGGCACAGATGTCAATTCAACGTCTATTCTATTTCATGGAAATGACGTGGAAACAATGTTGATTCAACCAGTGTGTGCCCAGTGGGATGTGAGTTTGTGCATAGAGCCTGGATGACTCATCCACACAAACAAACTTATTCTAAACCCACTCTCACATTGTGAGCCTAATGGACTTGAATTCCCCATGAATGGAGAGCCCTTATTCTTCACAGAAGAAAGTGCATTCGATCAGAATATCCATACAATCTATACAAGACAATACTATGGGTTAATGGTGCGGTCTAATTGACTTATTTCAAAACAATGCCAGAGTATTCTATTTGTTTCCAGATTTGCAGAATAATTGTACATTTCCGGAACAACATTGCATTTGAATTTCCAAAGTGCTCTGCAGGAATAGTGTGTCAGTTCAGATGTTTCTCTAGATGTTTGACGTTGGGAAGTGGTAGTTGAAGCTGTGGGCTCATTAGTAGGCTGATGATGTTGTGGATGGTCTATACAGATCCTCACAGCATGATAAACTAGTAGCTGTTGCTGTCTGAAGGCTCCCTGAAAGCTAATTAGTCAACCAAACAATCCCTCAACCACCGGCGCTGCTGTCCTGACCTGTCACCCTCCCCTCTTAACTCCATCACACACACTCTCTCTTCTTTCTTCTGTCTAACACTCTTTCTTGCCCTCTATCTTTTTATTCTCTCTTTCTCGCTTCATTTCTCTACCTAACCCCTTCTTGTTATTCCTTTCATTTATCCCTTATCATTTTCATGTGACTCTGACAGACTTCCATCGGCATCAATCTTCTCAAGGCTCCTGTAGCTCTTCCTTTCAGTCTTTTCTCCCTCTGCCACTCTCATGTTTGTCTCTCGTCCCTCCTCTCTCGTCTCCTTTCAAGAGCAGTTCAATTTGTTTAATCAGACATTCCCCTGGTGTTCCAGGATAGATCAAATTTGGACTAATTGTGTATTCTGTGTTCACCACATGGGGTAATCTCCTCTATCGAAAAGGCCCACAACTCACGAACTATACTGAACAATAAAATATAAATGCAAGGCACAACAATTTTAAAGATTTTATTGAGTTACGGTTCATTTGAGGAATCAGTCAATTGAAATAAATGAATTAGGTCCTAATCTATTGATTTCACGTGACTGGGAATACAGATATGCATCTGTTGGTCACAGATACCTTAAAAGAAATGGGCCTCACAATGGACCTCAGGATCTCGTCACTGTATTTCTGTGCATTCAAATTTCCATTGATAAAATGCAATTGTGTTTGTTGTCCATAGCTAATGCCTGCCCATACCATAACCCCACCAGTATGTAACAGACAGTTCTGGGATCTTTTATTTCAGCTCATGAAACATAGGACCAACACTTTACATGTTGCATTTATATCTTTGTTCGGTGTATTTTCTGGTTCAGGTGCTCTTTTTCTTCATCCCTAACATCTGTCATTTCTAACAGATGAGATTATTTTCTTTTTTTGTTCCTTTGATGGCAATTATTGTGTCACTTCCTCTTTGGTTTTAAAATTTATTTTCTTAATTTTTCATCCAGTGCCTTGATAAAGTTAATGAGGAGAGTCTGTTCACTACCACCACACAGTAGGCTTTTTAAACGTATCACATCACCTTCATCAAAAGTATTATTAGTTTAGAAAACTCAATCATTTAAACATAATAATTTAAACATGTGTGTGTGGTCTAACTCATCATTATGTCTGGGTATGGTCAAAAATAGTATATCATAGGGGAAATGTCTGCATCCTAAAACGATCCTTTACCTCTCTCATAAACCATTAGCTCCCAGTGAATTAATGGCCTCTAAGATAGGAAGAAACTACCTCCTCTTGGTTACATCTGGATACATGAGTATTTAACTGTCCATTAGTTATATGAAGTGGACATCTCTGGATGTGCATCACCCCTACTCCTCCCTGCCTACAGTATCTGTCCTATGGGCCATTTGTTTTGGTGTTTCCTAAAGACTTCACCAGCCCAATAGACCATTCATCAGCCCTACTCCCACCTAGCCAGTCCCATGCAGGGAGGTGTGGTCGTACAGCAGGGATCAGCAACTTTTCATATGCACACCTCCCCGTATGCATATTTTGGATATGCACTATGTCTGGGACAGTTATGTTTTTTTCTGGGGGAAATCTCTGTGATGCTTTGTTAACTTTTGGCTAGTGTGAGGTGCATTTGAGTAAATCATCAAGAATGCTTTCAAAAAAGGGTGCAATACTGCTTTCCAATACAGACGCTCTAATTCTTGACAATTAGGCCAGGATTCGATCAGATCAGCGTAACCCGCATTAGTCGACAAACACAGATTTATATTGCTTTTGTTCAGGCAGTGTAACTGCTTTTGAGCTGTCTAATTGGTAGGCGGCTGTGCTCGTAGTCTTTATCACGAAACCACATCCATATATCCACCCACATTAGAAGTTCAGAACAAGCAGGTGTATCTAGAAATAGAGTGCCATTTTAGAAATATAATGGCACTCAAATGTAAAATCATTCAAGGAAATAATAGGGATCTATATTAGCCTAATTGAGGTGTAGATAACATCACACATTCCAGCCTTCAAATTTGTAATGCAGCTGCATCGGATTTCTACTAATGTGACTCTCTGCATCCAATGGAAATGTCCGTGATAAGAAACACCAGGAGCCTCTTGTGGATTTGACAGCTCTAATGCAGTTAGCCTAAACCTCCGTCACTGCCTAAACAAAATAAATAAAAAGCTATGAAAAAGCTTTGTCGGCTAATGCAGGTTACCACGCTAATGATTGAATCGTGGTCTAAATGAATCTGTTATGAGTTATATGGTGTGATGTCCACAAAGCTAACCACAGTCAAAGGATGTTTGAACTTTTTACAATAACAAATCCATTTGATTTTTTTTTTTACATACATTTATATTTTACTAACAAATGCGTTCGAGAGACGATAGTGTGCCATAAAATGATTTTCCCAGTTTCTATTGGGAAGCTAATTGCTTCGATATGTCATGTTAAGTGTAGGGTTTGTTGTTATTTCCTATTTCTTTCTCCCCCACCTTTTTATGGATCCAACTTTTCTTTTTATCTGCCAATCATTGTTATAATGGAAGAAAGAACATAACAAATAGATAACAAAAATGTTTCTGCATGATTTTTTAAATGAAAATTGAACCATTGGCTTGACACAGGAAATTGCACAGTAAGTAGCATTGAAATCACTTAACTGGTCAGCAGAAGATATGCTTTTATATCAATGCACTTAGAATGTTGATGTCACATTGTACTCATTATCTGCACGATTTCTTTCCTCCTTATTTCCATGACCTACAGGCGAGGATACGGAAGAAAGGTAGGCATTTTTCTTGTGAGGTATTTTTATGTTATGCATTGTGTGCCAAGTAAATTTGTCCATGCTCACGGGAGCTTTATTCACCATCATTCTTATCTACCACTCACCTGATGGAAGACACTGAATGAGATTTAGACGGGGTCATAGAGAGAGTTGTCTTATTACTTTAACATTAGCATCACAGTTTACATTTGGTTCGAAAACGGCTGTTGCTGTAATTTCAAATCTGTCTGCTGTCAAGTGACAGATGAGCATTTGGGCCATTTTTTTCTCTCTACTGGTGCATGGAAGTACTACTAGGAGCTTAGCCAATGATTAACTGGTACACTGTTTGACAACTTTTGACGTACCCTGAGTCCTACAAATCCTGCCCAGCATCAGAAGTGCATGCTCCCTTCATTTTCAATCTTGTTTGATAGCAGCTGTTAGTGTGCTTTATCTGTCATATCTCTCTTCTGGCTTCTTCTGACTCTCAACTTTTCTATCATCTTTTTTTCAACTATACCTTTTTTTCTATTTACTATCTACTCTGTTCACTTTCTCTCTATTCACTGTCACCTCTTCATCTCCTACTTAAACCTTTGTTCGCTGCCCTCTTCTAACTCCACTCTCCTCTCTCTATGGCCTTAAAAAGCTGTCATTCTTTATCCTGCTGTGTCTGTAGTTAAATATGTGAACTGTGAACTGGACACTCTGTCTCTGTTTCTCCTTATCCATCCCTCTCCAACTAATCTATGGCAGCAACTGCTGAGGCCATCTCTGCTGAGACCTGAGGTAGAAACCTTACTGCTTCTGTCAAAGCTCCAGGATACTTCTGCTATGCGCACACTGTGCTGTTCTGTACTGTACTGTGTTTCTAGCTATGGTTTCTCATTTTTTTCTCTCTATTGATGTATCTCTATGTGCTTCTCCTGAAATTCAGGAGCTCTCCATGGAGTCAGGCATCGACCCAGGCCAAGACTACTACAGGGACGAATACCAAAATTACGACCAGGGGTGAGTGCAATCCCCACTGTCCCTCCCATATCTCATCAGTTTCGCTCTGATCCAGGGAATTGAATTGATCTCCACTGGTTAATTGCTGAAAGTAATGCCATTAAGACTAGTTTACAAATGTTTCATGAACCTACATTTCACAAGCCCCTGACACACACACACACACACACACACACACACACACACACACACACACACACACACACACACACACACACACACACACACACACTGAGAGATCCTACCTCTAACTTCCTTCATATTGGATGCAAAGACACAAATGGTATCCATTAGTTCATCTGACTCTGGGGAAGTAGATAAAGGGCCTCATTGCAAAAATCCAGAACTATCCCTTTAAGTGTAACAGTGCATAAGACCCCTTCCAGTTATGCAGATCATCCCACTCCCACCAAATATGATCAATTGCCCAGCCTTGAGCGGAGCGTGGCACCTGAGAGCTTTGTAATGGTCTCCACCAGTAGAGAAGAGGGGAGCGTACTTTGGCTTGCGTGGTACACTGCAAATCGCCCATATGGTCCAGTGGAAAACCCTGGAATTTACAGCGATACGAACAGATGCTGACCAAATGTTGTGCATTGGACTCTCGTGTCCCGTGAGGGGTTCTTTAAAACACTCAGGGGAGTTAAGCTAGACAGAGGACAAGCTAAACCCCTACTTGAATCAAACCTTAGTCAACCGTGTGAAGTGGATCATCGACCACGTAACATATTTGAATTGCATGATCACGTAGGCCTCATCGACTCTGTGACTTTACCCTCTCATCATCCATGAAAATTCTCATTGATGCTTTGTGTGTTTGTATGATGAAGCCCTTCCGTTGAGTCTTATAGTAATTGTGTTGTGAAGACTCTGTGGGACAGCAGGTCCCCAAAGCTTCTGCTGCTGAGGTTGCTATCACGATAACCCAGACTGCCTTTGATCCATTTCTATTTAAAGAGCAACTTAATAGCTGGGTTAAGCTCTTAATCCAGCAATCACTAGCTCTGGCGGCCTTCAGCTGCGACCCAGCGACCCCACGTGTTCAAAAGGTTTTCCATTTACCTGCTTCCTTCAGTTTTCACACAGATTCACTGGTGTAATGCAGCTTGCTTCTGGCACCCATGCCAAGTGGGTTGCAGATAGTACCACCAATTGGCACGCAATTTCAGCTCTGACATTGATGCTGATTGATGTTGGCCCCACACCGCACCTCATTTAGAGATTCAGTGTGGGGCTAATGCGGTTTCTGATATGGGTCTTTTAATTGTGCATCGCCCAGTTTAGTCTTGTACAGATTCAATTATTGTAATGGTTCTCTTGTGGTGAAGGAGAGTCGGACCAAAATGCAGCGTGTAGATTGCGATCCATGTTTATTCAACTAACGTAACACGAATCTAAATACAAACACTACAAAACAATAAACGTAACGAAAACCGAAACAGCCTAATACTGGTGCACATACACACAGAACAAGGCCATCAAGACACTAAGGACAGGAACAATCACCCACAAAACACTCAAAGAATATGGCTGCCTAAATATGGTTCCCAATCAGAGACAACGATACACACCTGCCTCTGATTGAGAACCACTCCAGACAGCCATAGACTTTGCTAGATAACCCCACTAAGCCACATACCCAACAAAACCCCAAGACAAAACACACCACAATAAACCCATGTCACACCCTGGCCTGACCAAATAAAATGAAGATAAACACAAAATACTTCGACCAGGGCGTGACAATTATGCAAAAGATTAGTGTTGACCCCTTCTCTTATGCATGACCTTGGGAACTGTTGATTTAAGAAAGTGTTATGGACATGTAACACAGTAAATGTGCAAATGTATTATTGTTAGAGCAAGTCCTTGAAATATATCATGCACTAGCTATAAAACACTGGAGGGTTGTGTGTGTTTGTGGCTCATGTCCCTAGGGGTGTAGGCAGAGGTTGTTAGTTACTGTCACCTCTTGAAAAATATTTCACAATACTGGCAAATAAATGATGGTTGAAACAGCCCTTTAAGCTGTTTCCCGTTTGCCTCTAAATGTTTGTTTTCTCTTCCAGGTATGACCTTCCTCAGTATGGCAGTCGCAGGAAGCTGATCTCTCCCATGTATGATGAGTATGGAGAGCTGATTATGGAGGATGACTACTACAGCCCACATGGGTCTGAGGTACTTATTTTACTATATGTAGCAGCACTTTGATATGATCAATAACTACCCACTATATAGCTACAATAATGCAATAACAGAGTTTCAATTTCAACTATATCATGTTGTCTGAACTATGTTGATGCTGAAGATCTTGTTTAATCACAAGTGATGTAACTATGGCAGGGGCGAGGCAGAGGGCGTGGAAGCGGTACTGGTCGAGGAGGCAAGAGGGTGGGATTTAGAGACCTTCCACCAGAGGATCAGATTGAGCAGGCAGAGCCAGTGGAGGGCGAGGAACCCCGTGAACCCTCCTCGGCTGCCAAGAGGCTGAAGTCCGTCATGAAGCTTAGCAAGCTCCTAGCGGCCAGTAAGAGTGGAGATCAGACTGTTCCAGCCGGAGAACCAGGCCCATCCCCCTGGAAGAAAGCCAAGATGTTCAAGATGTTTGGCGCCAAGAAGGACAAGGACTACGCCAAACTGATGTCGGCCCGTCGCATCGACAGCCAGGAGAGTCTGACAGGGGGACCTGCCGGTGATGGTCCGATAGACACCAAGTCCACCGCCAGGAGCCGGCTGGGCAAGGTAATGAAGCGCATCAAATTGAGCAACAGGCTGCAGGCAAGGAGGAAGTCTCAGGGAAGCATTAGTAGAAGCTCTGCCACAGGTAGCGAGAAGGATGAAGACGCCTCGCAAGCTGCCACCAGTGACGAAGAGAAGAAGTCCAAGGTGTCTATCAGCGTGACGGTGGAGAGCGAGCCGGAGGCGAGTGGGAGTGGGAGTGGGAAGGGTTCTGATGAGGATTCAGAGAGAAGCAGTGTGGCGCTTTCCACCGAGGACAAAGATTACCTGAAGGTGGATCTGGACCGAGACGATACCAATGAAAGCACTGTGGACTCAGAAGAGGAACCAGAAGAGCACCCAGAGGATTCTGATGACGAGAGCAAATCCAAGTCAGAGGGTGACGAGACAGAGAAGGAATCTGTCACTGAAATGGAATCGGGGACAGAAAAAGAGTCTGATTCAGAGAAAGAGTCAGGCTCAGAAAAAACATCTGGGACAGAAAAGGAATCAGGATCAGAAAAAGGTTCTGATTCTGAGAAAGGTTCTGATTCTGAGAAAGGTTCTGATTCTGAGAAAGAATCTGATTCTGAGAAAGAATCTGATTCTGAGAAAGAATCTGATAGTGGGAAAGAGTCAGGAACTGAAAAGTCAGGAACTGAATCCAGTACAGAGAAAGGATCTGGGACTGAGAAAGATTCAGAGGAAGTGTCTGAAGAGGATGACGGGACTGGGGAGTCCAAAGAAAGTGGCTCCTCTGCCCGTTCTTCCAAGAAATCATCTGGCACTGCTACTGAAAGGTCCAGTGGAGGGACACAAGCCAGCGTGAGGAGTAGTGCCTCTGGCATCAGTGGAAGTAATAGTAGCATTGGTAGCGTTGGTGGCAGTGGTAGCGTTGGTGGCAGTAGTAGCATTGGTGGGAGTAGTAGTGTTGGTGGCAGTGGTAGCGTTGGCGGCAGTGGTAGCATTGGTGGCAGTGGTAGCATTGGTGGCAGTGGTAGCATTGATGGCAGTAGTAGCGTCAGTGGCAGTGGTAGTGTTGGTGGCAGTGGTAGCGTCGGTGGCAGTGGTAGCATTGGTGGCAGTGGTAGCGGCTCAAGCAGTGCTGCCTCCCAGCCTGGTTCTTCCATAAGATCGTCACAAAGTGCTGGAGGCTCAGTGATGTCCAGGCCAGAAAGTGAGGGTGTCAGTGAAGAAGAGTACGGGTCGGGAAGCTCGGTGTACCACGGGGGCAGCCAGACCCAGCTCTCTGGATCAGAGGTCAGCGAGCCAGAGGACAACCAGATGACGGACCAGAGCTCCCTGGCTGGCAGCGAGAGGAGCTCTACCAGCTCCAGGTCCACTGGAGGCAGCCGCAAGTCCATCCTGACCTGCAGTTCACAGGACACCATCAATGAGGAGAGTGAAGCGGAGGACGAAGGAGAATCTGAGGTGGAAGGCAGTACCGCCAATGAGAGAAAAGATTCTGTGGAAGAGCTGAGTGACGGAGCAGCGTCCAGGAGGTCCAGCTTACTGTCTGCTGGAGAAGGGCCCAGCCGTAGTCCCGATGCTGGAACTCCCTACTGCTCAGACTCCAGCAACAGCCTGACAGAGGCCTCAGAGGAGACCTTCGGAGGACTCTCTCCCATCACAGAGGTGGACGAGGACGCCATTACACCATCTGAGAAATCTGACGCCAGTAGCCAGGGGTCAGCTGGTAGATCCCAGTTGGGAGCTACAGAGGAGACCTCCGATACCGATTCAGAGTCTGATGGGAACGCCACAGCCTTCTGAGGTACGAGTTGGTCAGCTGTGAAGTAAGATTGGCTGGAGTGGCCTCTCGCATGGGAGTGAAGATAATACTGTGTGCTTCCCCCTGAGTGCTTCATTCTCTCTACCGCTCTCTATCTCCTGGAAAATACTTCTTGCATGGAAGTGGAATGGGTTGTTCTATCTTCAGTTTGAATTCTCTTTTCAATGGTGTTGAACCACTCTTTGTGGCATTTTTGTATTTTCTCTCCGTCACACTTTTTGGTTGTGTTAGAAATGTTTCTTCAACCAATTGTACATTGTGTCTCTGTACTTATAGCCATATGATGACCAAAACGTAACACCGCAATGAACATGTTTACAGAGTTGTGTGTTTCCTATCCTGTTACTGTCATAGTTTTAAAATGACTTGTGCATTGATTGGCATAATTTGATCTATAATCTGTTTGGATGCATGATGTTTGCATATTTGGAAATACTATTTTATCTGTGCATTAACCTCCTCTTTCTCTCTCCATCTTTCTTTGCATCTTTTATTCTCAGCCTGGAGTGAGAAGGAAGCGGATCAAGTTGGTTGTGGACAGGGAGTATGAGACCAGCTCCACAGGAGAGGACAGCGCTCCTGAACCCCAGAGGAACCGCCTGTCTAACATCAACAGCCACGCTAACATCAACGGGAACGTCTACTTCGCCCAGAACGGGACCATTGTGCGGACCAGGAGGCCTAGCCACCCCAACAATCTCAAGGTGGGCTCCCCGGGCCGCTTGGGAAAACAGTTTAAAAAGTTGGACATGCTGACTGAGACTCAGGAAGAGAAGCTTCCTCTAAACAGCGTAGGGGAACCAGTAACAGGAAATGGAACAGGTGCACTAACAGGCATTTCTTCAACCGTTGACATTAACCTCAACACCCGGCCGTCCAGCGGGTCCCTGGGGTCCATCATCACGGGCCTTGACAGTATTGGGTCCAAATCCAATATTGCCAAGGCCCTACATGACAGGAACAGCAGGAGTAACTGTTGTGTAGATGAGCAGGAGTCGTGTGTGGACAACATGGCGTCGAAAGAAACGTTGACGTCCCGCAGTGACCACACGCTGTCGGATGAGGAGGAGCTGTGGATGGGGCCTTGGAACAGCCTGCACATACCAATGACTAAATTATGACATATGGACTGCTGAGAGTTTATATTTTTCTGTTGACAAAGTTGACCCTGCATTTAATGTGTTGAGATATGGGAGCAACAAATGATTGTATGCCTCTGCTGTATAAGCGCCAATCACTGTCCAAGACTAGCAGTGTGATTGCGCTAACAGTATTATTATATTATTCTTATGAATGATGACTTTTGATCTGGTGATGTTTAATGTGTCAAATAAATATCCCTGATAGAGCTATTATACAATCGGTCAACTTGCTATGAAGCAATGCTTGTCTCAAAAAAATGTATGAAAAGTCATGAATGGTGATTGGCATTATCTATCAAATGTACCTCGAGGACCTTTGTCTTGCTGAATGTTGCGCAATATGTTTTATAAGTATTTTCTGGATTTAGAGGTGAAGGATTTTTGGAGCCCACATACTTTATAATACAGATAAATATAATGATGATCATTAAGAAATTATATGTATTTTGCTAAAATTGCGTTTTATTTGTAAATAATGAAATATTCTGATTTGATTATTTTGTGTTTGAATCATTTCCAATATTTTGACGTCTTATCAGAAAGTTGATGGAATTATTGTTGTCTTTTACTATCAGAGTATGGGGGAACATTTGGACTTGTAACCAATGGCATAGAAGTAATGCAAACATGTCTGTCAATATTTCAACAAAGAAATATGTTAATATTGTCATCATTTAAACTATATTGTTTTCAACAGACATGTGTATCTACATGATGTGGTATTTTCAGTCCCTTATTAATTTGATGCAAAACCATTCTGTTTGAGAAATGTTCGAAATACATCAGGTCCCTGCAGATGGGGAAACACTACCAAATAATGTTTCAATCTCAACAATAAAGTTTTAACGTGCAATTATTTGGAGAACTGGCATGAATTAAGTAGCACAACATCCGCAGGTAACTCACGTCAAGACACAGGTATTGTGTAGAATGCTGTTTACAAAGGCCCAATATTGAACTCTGAAAAAGTACACTTTGAGTGACTTTGGCAAGGAAATTTGAAATTCATCCCTGTGGTTTTCATTCAGTACACTCAATATCAATAGTTTTTGCTGTTCCCATTAGCTTGTGATCTGAAAATAAGTTGGCGGTATTTGACAAACTTCCTAACCTAAGAGTATTTTTCTGAAGCATCCTCCTTATCCTCTTGAATGACTTGGGTAGGCAATTGTATATGATATTAAATGCTAATCATCTTTCATAAGCTTGACTTTCTACCTAAAAGTCATCTGCCAATTTATCTTCGGACAATTGGAATTCCAGACAATAAAGAGATGAGGTAATGTGGAGAGAGGACAGAAGTGGAAACATTGAGAAGATTGAGAGGTTAACCTCTTCTGATAACCAGGTGAATTCAGGTGAAAGCTATGATCCCTTATTGATGCCACCTGTTAAATCCACTTCAACCAGTGTAGATGAAGGGGAGGAGACAGGTTAAGAAGGATTTTTAAGCCTTGAGACAAATGAGACATGGATTGTGTATGCGTGCCATGCAGATGGTGAATGGGCAAGACAAATATTGAAGTGCCTTTGAACGGGGTATGGTAGTAGGAGCCAGGCATACTGGTTTGTGTCAAGAACTGCAACGCTTCTGGGGTTTTAACGCACAACAGTTTCCTGTGTGTATCAAGAATGGTCCACCACCCAAAGGACATCCAGCCAACTTGACACAACTGTTAGAAGCATTGGAGGCAATGTTGGCCAGCATCCCTGTGAAATGCTTTCGACACCTTGTAAAGTCCATTCCCTGACGAATTGAGGCTGTTCTGAGGGCAACTCAATATTAGAAAGGTGTTTTTATTAATGTTGTGTACACTCAGTGTATGTTATGTTTGGCGCTTTATGTGTTAGGGCATATCTGAGAATTCTCTAGAGTGTGCTCTATCCTTTCAGCCACAAGATGGCGCCTAAAGCTTTATAATGGAACAGATTATTGGCCTACATTATTGACAAACCATGAAATTACACTACACTACCAATAGAAATCATTTGGACTATCTATCTATACAAAACAGAAAAATATCAGTTATAATATGTTTCTATTTACCTATTCATGGACATCAAATATTTGTTGTATGTGCTGCCAATTTAGCCTGTATTTGTGGATTGAGTATTAACATAGTTTATTCTTATTGTTAGATTGTCTAGGATTGCTGCTTCCGTATAGCTGGATTCAATGCTGATCAATTCAATACACTGCGTAGTTGGATGCCATGCTGATCAATACCAATACACTGCGTAGTTGGATGCCATGCTGATCAATACCAATACACTGTGTAGTTGCTGTACTGTTGATTTGGAGGGCTACTTTTCACCACTAAGTGGAGACATACTATATCTGAGCTACAGGGATGATCAAGCAAATTAATTCAAGCATTTTAGTATCAAAATACTTCGCTATCAACAATTCAAATGAACAGAAGTGGTGGAAAAATGACCCAATTGTCATACTTGAGTAAAAGTATAGATACCTTAATAGAAAGTTACTCAAGTAAAAGGGAAAGTCCCAGCCAGTAAAATATTATTTTGAGTAAAGGTCAAAAAGTATTTGGTTTTAAATATAAGCATCAAAAGTAATTGTAATTGCCAAAATATACTTAAGCATGAAAAGTACAAGTAAAAGTATAAATCATTTTAAATTCCTTATATTAAGCAAAGCAGACAGCGCCATTTTTAAATGTACGGATAGCCAGGGTCACACTCCAACATTCAGTCATTATTTACAAAATATTCATTTGTGTTTAGTGAGTCCACCAGGCCAGAGGCAGTAATGATGACCAAGTGTTCTCTTGCTAAGTGCTTGAATTTGACAATTTTCCTGGTTTGCTAAGCCTTCGAAATGTAACAAGTATTTTTGGTTGTCAGGGAAAATGTATGAAGTAAAAAGTACATTATTTTCTTTAAGAATGTAGTGAAGTAAAAGTAAAAGTTGTCAGAAAATGAATAGTAAAGTGAAGTGCAGATACCTCAAAAAACTACTTAAGTAGTACTTTAAAGTACTTTTACTTAAGTACTTTACACCACTGCAAAATGGTAGATGTATCTTTTGTTTAGGTGTGTTGGTGGGTGCGTAGGTCACAGTATTTAACTGTACTGTTTATGTGTTCATGCACATACATGTAGGTTAGTGTTGTCATATTCCTCATGCAGTTCTGGTCTGTCTGAACATGTGATATTTTCTGTATGTGCCTCAATGTTAAGAAACATCACGTTCCAGGGAATGTTTGAGATGTGAGCTGGTTTCGTTCCATGTTTTGTAAAGTATATTTCTACATGAACATAAATATAACTGAACTTAATTATGTTGGTCTGGTAGGAGGATACGATTTAAAAAAATACACTCACACCATCTCAGCTTGCCCTGCCCCAGAAAATAACTTGGGAATACAGAGATACGGAAAATGGAAGCTACTCTGGGCAGACTAATTATAGCAGAAATGATTTGGATATTGCTGTAATGTGTTTAAGAGGTACCTATTTCATATCTAGCTCCTTTCATCAGTAGCATATGAGACCCTTGTTAGACAGTTATGACTGCAGACCCCTGGTTAAACATCAGCTACTGCCACTACAGGTGGATCATCTGAGCAGTATAATTAGCTGAAATACTGTAATTAGTAAGGTGTTCAATATATCAAAGCACCAGGGTTCTTCTTCTCCTTAGAGAACACTGTCATAGGCCCACGAGTCAGATGTTTTTGCATAGTAGACATATCCAGCTAGCTGCTTGTGGCAACAGACAGTTTAAAAGTAGATTGTAGAAGAATGTGGTCGTTAATTGATTTATTTTCTCACTAGAGGCGAACAGAAGTGTCTGAGAGGAAAATGGCTGCTGTTTAGTACAAATGCACTGTTACCTTGAGGAAGACAGTCAGTTCAACTTCAATGAAACCTACTGTAATGTTTCCTTGCCAGGGTTGTTTAGTTTGTCCACAGGTTGTTCATTCTTCCATTAGCATCGGAATTGTTGTAGTTCTTATCTGGTTTTCCTCCTACTGTGAGATGGGATTTGTCAGAAGAGGAGCAAAAAGGGACAGGACGATTTGTAACGTGTAATGTGATATTTGTAATATTTGTAATGTGGCGACTGGTTTCTTCCATCTCCCTGCATATGATTCATACAATGCTGATTGGTCGGAGGGTCCACATACTGGCCTAAAGACATCTAAAGGCTGAATCAGTCTCTTATTAGAAGGCAAAGATTAAAAAAAAACAGTAGAAACTTCAGTCCTCTAGAATCAGTGGTTTTACAATGCCAGGGCCTTCTCCAGTTGAATCAGTAGAAGTTAAAAGTGAGTTTGGGCTGTGAAATTAGCCTTAATTTAGTAATGGCAACAGATTGTCTCTCTTGCGTCATTTCAGTGTTTATAGCTGCCCTATTGTGGTTGTCATTGTTTTAACTGCCCAGAATGGGCAATTTATTCAAAGTTTGTTTACTTAAGGCTCTGGCCACCGCCGTTTATCTTCCTTTTAATGGTACGGATGAAAATGTTCACAATGTTGTTTTTCGTTTGTGATGTGCTATTTATTGGATTCCTTTGGCCTGTTTGCAGCAGGAATCTGATGCTCCTCCTCTGAGCTATTTAGAGAGAATGAGGTGCTTAGGCTGAGTAGATGTAAGTCCATCATCATCTCCTCATTTCCACTTGCTATTTAGGACCATGTCCTTCCAAAATAAGTATCTCCTGACCGCGGTGTGAGCTATCTGGGGACCTGTTTGTGAGTAATTTCAGGATATTAGGATGTCCCAATTCGTTTTGTTTTGACGTCTCACCAGCTCCATCGTCTCCTGTGTGTATTTCTGTATGCCATTTCATATAATGCCATTTTCAAGGCCATTTAAAAAAGCTTTTTGGGGTTTTGGTAACTATATATTGTACATGTTGAGTACCTTATAATTTCTATGCTGCACATTGTTATTTTAGAAATGTACACAAACCCAAATAAAGGTTTTACTGACAGACAGGGGACACACTCGTGAACTCACACACACACACACCCGCACGTACCCACACACAAGCACACACACACACACATGCAGTCAGACATGCTGTGCACTCCATGAGCTTGTCCCTAGGACATACCCCCAAAGGTTATATTATATCTGAAATGTTGGGTGTGTAGTGAAGTACATGCTCCACCGTCTGGCACGTCTCACGTACAGTATGGCCCATGATCTTGTTTTACATGCAGTATATATATATGCACCATTAGATACTGTACATTTCTCACGGGACTCTTACAAGATGAGAAAAGTATGCCATCTTTTGCATTCAATATTACTATAACAAACAGATCATCAGGTGCCAAACACACTCATGGCCTCCGGACTACTAAATCAGTATTTCCAACAGAGATGGACATGATTAGTTTTAGGCCACATTGTGATGATCAAGCCTGGAAAAAAATCAGGTCTAAAATAATCAGGAGTCTGAGAGGGCCACACGTCGCCAGACCTGTCAAGACTGTGAAATTTCAGCACCCACGGTGTTAATGCATAATGTCAACCCAGTAGGTAGCCTTGTTAAAAAGCAATTAAGCCAAAATGATTTAAACATCATGTGGTTTGGCTATTGGGTAGCGCAGTGTTGTTTTCTTAAAATGAGAATTTGACTGTCTGCTCACATTTAAACCGCCATTTGTGTGAGCGTAGTTCTAACCACACTTTCTCACAACCGCCAAACCCTACCAAACCACAGACTTCACACACACACACACACACACACACGCACGCACGCACACACACACACACAAATATACACACATACAAATGTACAGACACACAAACACACACAAACACGTTCCCTCATGAAGAGTAATTGAGGGGTTTGACTAGTTTTTGGTGCATTAAAACAGTAGATGCTGTTTTAAATGGCTGGGACTGAGACACACTTGGTTGTCTGTGACTGGGAAAGCCATGGGTTATTGCTGACAGAGGACGTGGCACCCAATACTGTGTCTGTGTGGTTCCCTTTTAATCCTGTTCCACAGAAAGGTACAATGATGGCTATATTGTCATGTTTCTATTGGATTTGCATGGCATCAAGAAAAAAATCAGTGTTTGGATTATAATGACTAAGATTAAACACTGATGCATTCTGTATAAACAACCAGAAGCCTTTGCATGCCAATTACTGCATCTGGACAAATACTGTATCACCACAGCCAGTGGAGAATCCTCGGAAAACAACCCATGTCTCCATAGCAACTGGTCCCATCCCATAGTATGTGATGATTTGCTATTACGAGTGCATCAGAATAAGTCTGCTGGAGTCTAACGATATAACTACCCCTCCTGTCTGACACAGCAAACTGCTTTTAGCTCTTGCCTTTCCAAAACTGAAAAGTAAAGTGGTGAGAGTCGTTTTTTTGCTTTTGGCAGATTATTACCCCACACTGCTCTGTGTGAATGTGCTCATCACAGCCAGACAGCTTGGATGTGGTTTGGAGTGTCTGTGTGGTCCGCTGCACAGAAGACAGACAGAGAGACGGGGGGAGGGAGGGAGAGACGGATAGACCCCAGCGCTACTTTAAGCCCTCAGTTTTTCCATCACCGCTGTCGCCACTACGGTGCTTGTAGTACTTTTGAGCAGAGCCAGGGGACACAGAGAGAGAGAGAGTGAGACAGAGAACAAGTTAGAGAGAGAGGGAGGGAGAGGGAGAGAGAGAGAGAAACGAGCTAGAGAGAGAGAGAGCAAGAGAAAGACCAAGAACGAGCTAGAGAGAGACTGTGAGAAGGAGAGACAGAGATCGAGCTAGAGAGAGACTGAGAGTGAGCGAGAAAGAAATTCAGAGAGCTAGAGAGAGAGAGAGAGAAAGGCAGAGAACAAGCTAGAGAGAGACTGAGGGACTGAGTGGGGAGCCACCAGTCTGGAGTCTAGTGGATGACTTATGAGGTTGATGGTTTGGTCTGGCGGGGCTGGGGTTTAATGGGGCTGGTGAAGGGGGGAGTGGAGGGGCGTTGAAAATAGCCTGGCCCAAACCTGTGGTTGACTCCGAGCCCCCCACCCCTCACCACTCCCTGCCCATACACGTGTGGTGTTTATTTACGAGGCAGTTAACCGCGTCGCGGTCCCCGCGGTGGACTGTCACTAGACGACAGCAGCGTAATGTCCTGCCCTTTAAACTCAGCCCTAATGGTTGCTTTAGTGCGAGGAGCAGGCACTGGAAGAGGCGCCTAAGTGTCTTTTCATGGGGGCCCTCTGAGTAACACATCAACTCGCACATCTATGGGCCACCGTCCAGGCTTTATGAGTACCTGCTTCTGTGGCTGTGGCGCCACTATTTTTAGGCACGGCTCTATGACGGGGATAGCAGGAACACGTAGGAGAATGTTATTCATCTGTTAGACTAATAGAAACAATTACTTTTGGAGGTGAATGTCTTTTTAATATCAGTGACTGTGACACCTGTGACATTTGAATGGCATCTAGAGGAACAGGGATTTGAAACTGAGCCCTTTTAATGCTATGTTGGGGATGGCCGCAGTACACTTAGGTTGGGTACTGTTACCCAACCTGCAATTGTTTGGGTAACAGATGTGATCGTGCTTCGTAACTGCATTGTGTTTTTAAAGAAAAGATTATCCAACCGGTGATCCCAGTTGATTGGTGTTAATTCTGACGATAGACACTCGGAAGCAAATTAGATGTGTAGGACAACAGAATATTGATGGCTGTAGATTTGTGATTTGTCTGTTAGCAAGGAAATAGCTGAATTAGCAAGGAGCTAATGCGACCATTACAATTAGAGCATGCTAGTTAACACACTCTTACAACAATAACATACAAAACCACATCCCAAGAAGCCCCCAATATCTAGCGGTCAAAAGTTTTAGAACACCTACTCATTCAAGGGTTTTTCTTTATTTTTTTACTATTTTCTACATTGTAAAATAATAGTGAAGACATTGAAACAATGAAATAACACCTATGGAATCATGTAGTAGCCCAAAAAGTTTTAAACAAATCTAAATATATGTTTTATTTTACATTCTTCAAAGTAGCCACCCTTTGCCTTGATGACAGCTTTGAATGAGTAGGTGTGTCCAAACTTTTGACAGGTACTGTATGTACATAACCAGTCAAAAGTTTGGACACACCTACTCATTCCATGGATTTTCTTTATTTTTTTTACATTGTAGAATAATAGTGGAGACATACAAACTATGAAATAACACATATGGAATCGTCTAGTAACCAAAAAAAGTTTAAACGCATTGCCTTCATGATAGCTTTCTCTCAACCAGCTTCACATGGAATGCTTGTCCGACAGTCTTGAAGGAGTTTCCACATATGCTGAACACTTGTTGGCTGCTTTTCCTTCACTCTGCAGTCCAAACCATCCCAAACCATCTCAATTGGGTTGAGATCGGGTGATTGTGGAGGCCAGGTCATGTGATGCAGCACTCCATCACTCTCCTTCTTTGTCAAATAGCCCTTACACAGCCTGGATGTGTGTTGAGTCATTGTCCTGTTGAAAAAAAAATGATAGTCCCACTAAGCACAAACCAGATGGAATGGCGTGTCACTGCAGAATGCTGTGATAGCCATGCTGGTTAAGTGTGCCTCGAATTCTAAATAAATCACAGACAGTGTCACCGGCAAAGCACCCCCACACAATCACACCTCCTCCTCCATGCTTCTTTGTGGCAACAACACATGCGGAGATCATCCCTTCACCTGCTCTGCATCTCACAAAGACACCGGTTGGAACCAAAAATCTCAGTCGAATGTCCATTGCTTGTGTTTCTTGGCCCAATCAAGTCTTTTTCTTATTGGTGTCCTTTAGTAGTGGTTTCATTCCAGCAATTTGACCATGAAGGCCTGATTCACACAGTCTCCTCTGTTGAGATGTGTCTTTTACTTGAACTCTTTGAAGCATTTTTTGGGCTGCAATTTCTGAGGCAAGTAACTCTAATGAACTTATCTTCTGCAGCAAAGGTAACTCTGGGTCTTCCAGAGTGGCCGTCCTCATGAGAGCCAGTTTCCTCATAGCGCTTGATGTTTTTTGCGACTGCACTTGAAGAAACGTTCAATGTTCTTGAGATTTTCCTGATTGACTTATCGTCATGTCTTAAAGTAATGGACTGTAGTTTCTCTTTGCTTACTGGAGCTGTTCTTGCCATAACATGGACTTGGTATTTTACCAAATAGGACTATCTTCTGTAAACCACCCCTACCTTGTCACAACACAACTGATTGGCTCAAACGCATTAAGAAGGAAAGAAATTCCTAACAAGGCACACCTATTAATTGAAATCCATTCCAGGTGACTACCTCATGAAGCTGGTTGAGAGAATGCCAAGAGTGTGCAAAGCTGTCATCAAGGCAAAGAGTGGCTACTTTGAAGAATCTCAAATAGACCATATTTCTTGGTCAGTTTAACACTTTTTTGGTTACTTGATGTCTTCACTATTATTCTACAATGAAAATAGTGAAAATAAAGTAAAAACCTAGAATGAGTAGGTCGTCACGTCTGTGGAACTTGTTCAATTTATGTCTCAGTTGTTGAATCTTGTTATTTTCATACAAATATTTACACATGTTAAGTTTGCTGAAAATAAACGCAGTTGACAGTGAGAGGAAGTTCCTTTTTTTGCGGAGTTTATGTACAGGGGCGCAACTTTCACTGGGGACACATTCTCTCTCTCATTAATATTGAGTTGACCCTCCCCCCCTTTTTGCCCTCAGAACAACCTCAAAAAAGCCTCAAAGCGTCAACACAGGACTAAGATCGAATTGTACTACACCGGCTCCGACGCTCGTCGGATGTGGCAGGGCTTGCAAGCTATTACGGACCACAAAGGGAAGCACAGCCGAGAGCTGCCCAGTGACATGAGCCTACCAGACGAGCTAAATAAAATGCTCACTTTGAGGCAAGTAACACTGAAACATGCATGAGAGCATCAGCTGTTCCGAACGACTGTGTGATCATGCTCTCTGAAGCCAGTGTGAGTAATACCTTTAAACAGGTCAACATTCACAAGGCCGTAGGGCCAGACGGAGTACCGAGACGTGTACTCTGAGCATGCACTGACACTGACATTTTCAACCTATCCCTGTCTGAGTCTGTAATACCAACACGTTTCAAGCAGACCAACATAGTCCCTGTGTTCAATAACACTAAGGTAACCTGCCTAAATGACTACTGACCCGTAGCACTCATGTCTGTACCCATGAAATGCTTTAAAAGGCTGGTCATTGCTCACATCAACACCATTATCCCAGAAACCCTAGACCCACTCCAATTTGCATACGGCACGAACAGATCCACAGATGATGCAATCTCTATTGCACTCCACACTGCTCTTTCACACCTGGACAAAAGAAACACCTATGGGAGAATTATATTAATTGACTACAGCTCAGTGTTCAACACCATAGTGCCCTAAGCTAAGGACCCTTGGACTAAATCCTGGACTTCCTGACGGGCCGCCCCCAGGTGGGAAGGGTAGGTAACAACACATTCGCTACGCTGATCCTCAACACGGGGTCCCCTCAGTGTTGCATGCTCAGTCCCCTCCTGTATTCCCTGTTCACTCATGACTGCACGGCCAGGCACGACTCCAACCCCATCATTAAGTTTGCCGATGACACAACAGTGGTAGGCCTGATCACGACAACAATGAGACAGCCTATAGGGGAGGAGGTCAGGCACCAGACCATGTGTTGCAAGGACAACAACCTCCCCCTCAATGTGTTCAAGACAAAGAAGATGATTGTGGACTACAGGCAAAAGAGGACCGAGCACGCCCCGATTCTCATTTACGGGGCTGGAGTGGAGCAGATTGAGAGCTTCAAGTTCCTTGGCATCCACATCACCAACGAACTAGAATGGTCCAAGTACACCAAGACAGTCGTGAAGAGGGCGCGACAAAACCTATTCCCCCTCAGGAGAATGAAAAGATTTGGCATGGGTCCTCAGATCCACAAAAGATTTTACAGCTGCACCATCGAGAGCATCCTGATGGGTTGCTTCCCTGCCTGGTATGGCAACTGCTCGGCCGAAAGACACTACAGAGGGTAGTGCATATGACCCAGTACATCACCGGGACCAAGCATCCTGCAATCCAGGACCTCTATACTAGGCGGTGTCAGAGGAAGGCCCTAAAAATTGTCAAAGACTCCAGCCACCCTAGTCTTAGACTGTTATCTCTGCTACCGCACGGCAAGCGCTATCGGTGTGCCATGTCTAGGTCCAAGAGGCTTCTAAACAGCTTCTACCCCCAAGCCATAAGACTCCTGAACATCTAATCAAATGGCTACCCAGACTAATTGCATTGCCCCCCTCTTCTACGCTGCTGCTACTCTGTTATTATCAATGCATAGTCACTTTAATAACTCTACCTACATGTACATATTCCCTCAATTACCTTGATGTTGTTATTTACTGCTGCTCTTTAATTATTTGCTGTTCTTGTCTCTTACTTTTTCTTAGGTATTTCCTTAACTGTATTATTGGTTAAGGGCTTGTAAGTAAGCATTTCACTGTAAGGTCTACTACACCTGTTGTATTCGGCACATGTGACAAATAAAATTGATTTGATTTAAGATCCTCTCAAGCTCTGTCAAAAAAAAATACTCCGCAATCTACACACAATACCCCATAATTACAAAGATAAAACATTTTTTTTAATTTTGGAAATGTATTAAAAACAAAAAAAGAAAGAACTTATTTACATAAGTATTCAGACCCTTTGCTATGAGATTTGAAATTGAGCTCAGGTGCATCCTGTTTCCATTGATCATCCTTGAGATGTTTCTACAACTTGACTGGAGTCCAGCTGATTGATTGGACATGATTTGGAAAGGCACACACCTGTCTATATAAAGTCCCACAGTTGACAGTGCATGTCAATGCAAAAACCAAGCCATGAGGTCGAAGGAATTGTACGTAGAGCTCTGAGACAGGATTGTGTCGAGGCACCGATCTGGGGAAGAGTAACAAAACGTTTCTGCAGCATTGAAGGTCCCCAATAACACAGCAGCCTCCATCATTCTTAAATGGAAGAAGTTAGGAATGACCAAGCTGGCCTCCTGACCAAACTGAGCAATCGGGGGAGAAGGGCTTTCGTCAGAGAGGTGACCAAGATCCCGATCGTCACTCTAGCAGGGCTCCAGAACTTTCCAGAAGGACAACCATCTCTGCAGCACTCCACTGGTAGCTTCATTAAATAGTACCTGCAAAACACCAGTCTCAACATCAACAGTGAAGAGGTGACTCCCTTATGTTGGCCTTCTAGGCAAAGTTGCAAAGAAAAAGCCATATCTCAGACTGGCCAATAAAACGTAAAGATTAAGATGGGCAAAAGAACACAGACACTGGACAGAGGAACTCTGTCTAGAAGGCCAGCATCCCGGAATCGCCTCTTCACATTTGACGTTGAGACTGGTGTTTTGCAGGTATTATTTAATGAAACTGCCAGTTGAGGACTTGTGAGGCGTCTTTTTCTCAAACTAGACACGTGTACAACATGTACTTGTCCTCTTGCTCAGTTGTGCACCGGGGCCTCCCACTCTTCCTTCTATTCTGGTTAGTGCCAGTTTGCGCTGTTCTGTGAAGAGAGTAGTACACAGCGTTATACCAGATCTTCCGTTTCTTGGCAATTTCTCACATGGAATAGCCTTCATTTCTCAGAACAAGAATAGACTAACAAGTTTCAGAAGAAAATTATTTGTTTCTGGACATTTTGAGCCTGTAATCGAACGCACAAATGCTGATGCTCCCGATAGACAACTCGTCTAAAGAAGGACAGTTTTATTGTTTCTTTAATCAGACCAACAGTTTTCAGCTGTGCTATCATAATTGCAAAAGGGTTTTCTAACGATCAATTAGCCTTTTAAAATGATACACTTGGATTAGCTAACACAACGTGCCATTGGAACACAGGAGTGATGGTTGCTGATAATGGGCCTCTGTACGGCTATATAGATATTCCATTAAAAATCAGCCGTTTCCAGCTACAATAGTCATTTACAATGTTAACAATGGCTACACTGTATTTCTGATCAATTTGATGCTATTTTAATGGACAAAGAAATATGCTTTTCTTTCAAAAACAAGGACATTGCTAAGTGACCCCAAACTTTTGAATGGTAGTGCATATACACATATATATATCTCAGGAAAGGTACTTAGTGAACTCGTACACATTGTAAATACGTAAAGAGAATGCACTATTTCAGAACTTGACCTACTGCTTGCATGTCAAATCATAAACATCAAATACATCTTTTTGCAGTGGGTAGTGGAAACATAACCAACCCTGTTAAAGTTGCTTGACTCAATTGGTAAAGAAGTCCATCTTAATGTTAAAATAATTTCCAGTCTCATCCTTGCAGTTCAGATCAGAACAGATTAATACAGCAATACATCTCTCCTTGTTATACCTCTGTAGTACATGTGAGTGTTTTGGGGCAAATCATATGCATTACTATTATATGAGAGCAAATATACACTAAGCATAAAAATACCTGGGTAAACAGCACAAATAGGACTGCATACATTTCTGTGTGGGCCTGCCAGCCCACACAATTAAACTACTTCTGAGAGGAAGTGAAGATTATCCCTTAAACCTCTCAAATTGCTCAACCCAGTCTACCAAGGTGAACATGGTTTACTGTTTGATCAACACTGACAATCACTCATTGAAAATAATTCCAAACAAACATTTACTACCGTCTATCCATCTTTCTTTGGTTTGTATTTGCAGATTTGATAACATTGGATTAAATAAGTGTAAGCATAATGGTGGAAAAAAACCTTAAACCTACCAGAGGGCTAGGTGGGACAGAGAGAAAAGAAGGAGCACATTATTCAATTGGAATCCATCGACCCTTGGAGAACAGTCTCCTATGGTCTTCTTCTTCACATGCTGGTTCCTGGATTACTTGCTGTTTATGTACCACACTGTGCTCATCGTTGCTCATTGAAGGCTACACCTCCACCATACAAATGAAAGGACCATGAGGAGTCAACACAGACCAGACCACATTAATTAGTCCATGGGGTTTTCTCGTTTGGGCAAAAGGCCGTCCTCCTTCCTCTGCCCTCTCTCCTCCGTGACCCGGATACCGATAAGTGGTGGAGTGGTCAAGGAGTGTGTCAGTTCGTATGTAGGCAAACGGAAGAACTGCCCTTCTTGATAGCCTCCTTTTGGCGAGGATGCACAAGTGTCTCCTAACAGAGTCCTTCGCAGAAAGGTTTTGAAATCTGCCACACCCCATCTAAATCAGCTTTTGTTTTGTCAGAGGATAAAAACATGAACATGTTTAAAAACAACATTATACTTATTGTTTTATCTATAAAATGTGTTGCACAACTAACTTAATTTGTTTTGATCACTTTAGAAATGTATTTTGAGACCCAGCCCACGGATGTAGATTTTTGGTCCAGTCCGGACCGGCCTTGA
The DNA here is from genome assembly GCF_021184085.1 of Oncorhynchus gorbuscha. Taxonomy (NCBI): domain Eukaryota; kingdom Metazoa; phylum Chordata; class Actinopteri; order Salmoniformes; family Salmonidae; genus Oncorhynchus; species Oncorhynchus gorbuscha. The sequence goes on along the minus strand of NC_060180.1, from coordinate 16,160,851 downwards.
TTTGACCCAAACAAAGACGTCTATGATTGGTTCAGATTTGGTCTAGACCGGTCTTTATTTGGCCCAAACAAAGAAGTCTATGATTGGTTCAGCTTTGGTCTAGACCGGTCTTTATTTGGCCCAAACAAAGAAGTCTATGATTGGTTCAGATTTGGTCTAGACCGGTCTTTATTTGGCCCAAACAAAGAAGTCTATGATTGGTTCAGATTTGGTCTAGACCGGTCTTTATTTGGCCCAAACAAAGAAGTCTATGATTGGTTCTGATATGTTCTGGTCCAGACCGGCCTTGATTTGGTTCCATTGGTTCAGATTTGGTCTGGTCCGGACTGGCCTTGAGTTGGCCCAAACTGTGGCACAAATTTGGTGTTGTCTGGACCTGCCTAATACATATTCCATACTTTAGTCTCCAATTTGCAATTTGCTAAGTGGAAGAAAAAAAATTTGACCATTACATAATGCTATCTTCATTGACATGTAGATGTAAGTGAAATTATGAACGGTCGAAATTTGGCCATGAGAAACAATTATTAAAAAATACAGATTTTCACCACCTGTAAAATACGTCTCATTTTTACTTCGGGAAAAAATGAACTTGTCATCAATGTCAGTAAAGTTTTGCTCACTTGGTTGTTTCCCCGTTCATGGTCTTTTCCTTTTTCCGCTCTTTTTCTGCTTCAGCTAATTGTCTGAACAGACTTTGATGATGCAAACACAGATCGAGCTCTCCTCTTGTCTCCATCTATTCAACAATGGCCTCCCACTCACAGAGGACTCTAATGACAGGATGTGGCTGGCTCAGCTTGATGACCTCATCAGTCCTAATCTGTAGGGGGTGGGGGTCAGTTGGTTCATGGAGTAGGATGAAGTTACTCCTATACACTAATCTTAGGTCAGTTGTATGGTCATGTGTATTTTTCCCCTCTAGCGGCTTTGGTTAGGATTTGGGGAAGGAAAGCTGATCTGTGTCTCTGGGGAACTTGTCCCCTGAGTTTGGATCACAATGTTTGATGAGGCATCCTTGGTCTCACTGATGAGCTGGTTGCTGCCACTGTTCTCCAGACTAGTGACTGTGGTCTAGACTTCCTCCAATCCAAGAGCCAATCCATCCCAAGACAAACAGACACAGTGATTACAATTAAGCACTGCTATTAAGGGATAGGCTTCAGGCAGATTATGGGAAAGAGTTGTGGCTAGTACTTATATATTGCTATTGCAGAATGTTGATTTTCTCAAGGATGAGCGTGAGATTGACGTGTGGTCAATTGTATTTATAGTTAGTGTAACCACACAAATTATAATCAATCAATGGTGCAGGTAGAAAAAATGTCTCTGCAAGGGACAGTGAATCCAATAGCTCCCTATGTCTTTGGCTAATTAGAGAGACAGTGAAAACATTTGGGAAGAGAAACTGGAGGTGCCCCCAGTTCCCCAGGAGGGGGTTGTGATTGAGAGGATTAAGATTAGTGGGCGGATCCCTCTGAGTGACTGACAGTACAAAGTGAGATAGGGAGGGAGGGAGGGCAGGGCAGGAGTCTGTGTGGCGGACCAGCAGCAGTTTTACTCTTCAATCAGCCAGTTGAAAATTGCCACTCCTGTCAAAGTGGAGGTGTTTACTGAATAGAGGACAAGAGAGAAAAAGAGAGACGGGGGAGAGAGTTATGCAATGTGTTGTGTATGTGTGTGCATGCGTGTGTGTCTTTGAGTGTGCACGTTTGTGTGAGTGTACGTGTGTGTGTCTGTGTGTGCGTGTGTGTGCATGTGAGATGAGCTGAATTTGAAAGAGTCCGTGGGTTGAAATAACATTAGGCTTGATAGGTTGGAATGAAGACAATTTCACAATGATGTTTCCTGACACAGAAACAAATGATGCATTGCTAAATATGGGTGAATTAAAAGTGGAGTGAAAATGCCTATGAGGAACCACATCAAACAAGGATAATAACTAAGTCATTGTTTGTGGTATTTTTTTCATCAGTACTATGTTGGTACAGTCCCAATTTGTATTGCATGTCAGCAGTCAAGCCTTTTGCATCATGGTGATGATGTGACTCCTGACACTTTGCTTCTTGAAAGTTCAATATCTCGAAAACATGACTGCTGACATTCCCATTTTGGGACTGTAGCAACAGAGGATTACTGAAAAACTTTTGGGTTGGTTTCCCTTTAACTTAGTAAGTGTGTACGAGGCGGTGGTCTGATAATCCAATACAGACAAGAAAAAAAGAAAAACTGTCTCACATTCTAACAACGTTTACTTTTTTATGTTATTCCAGGAGAGTGTAACTGCAAGTAATAAAAAAAAATGATTTTCCACTTATTTGAGACCAAACCTTAGTCTCTGAGGACTGAGAAGTGATGACATGTGGTGTTGCTGCTGACATAACCTCAGTTAACCCAGAACAAAAATCTTGCGTAATTTGGATGGACCATTTATGTTTACATAGTCTGCCCACAAGAGATTACAGCTAACACAGATTCTCTTTCCTGTGCCTCATCTGGATTTTATCTCTGTAGAGGAGGTGGGGGGGGTTATTTGGGTTTGGTCATGGTTGGCATTGGGGGATCCAAGGACGTTATCTGGGAGAGCCCCACCGATGACCTAGTGAATTGTCTAGGGGTCCAAGGGAATCGTTTTGGGAACTCTACCATGCCAATTATATTATTGCCGTAACCCTAACCCTAGCTTCATGTCCACACCCCAGCTCAACCCTAACCCTAACCTCAACTCTAAGCTCTAGCACCTGTGCAATGTACTACAGCTGTAGATAGCCTATATGTTTTTTGTGCAATTTCTGCCTTCTAAGTATGAGATCACTTCATATTTTACTCATCACAATTAGTACCCTAGCGCAGCCGGCATATCCTAGAACTGTATACCATCCAATGCCCCCTCCTATCATCCCATGCTCCTTCCTACCCGCCCAAATAGAGAAAGAGGATCATTTTATTTGTGGCATGGTTCTGACGTCTTCATAAATCAGGCTAATGGCAGGGTTGTGGTGCACCCCTGCCTTGTTTGAATCTTTGTTAATGCCATACACATGTGACCAATGACAAGCTTGTATATATCACCAGTCATCACCACTCACTCAGCTGTAGGGGTGGTTAGTCGTCTGCTGAGATATAGGGCGAATGACAGACGTTGTGATATTTGGCTGTGGTCTTTGGAACCAGGGACAGGCTTGGATCTGTGTTGTAAAGTACTGCCATACATTTTTGACGTTATATAGCTCCCCTCACAGGCTATGGAATTAGTTCTCAGTTTTATCATGACAATGACTTTTTCAGGTAATTTCCTGTCGACATGGCGTAGAGCAGTGGCTCCCAAACGTTTTATAGTCCCGTACCTGTTCAAACATTCAACCTCCAGCTGGGTACCCTGTATAGTACCAGGGCCAGCGCACTCTTAAATGTGGATTTTTTTTCACCATCATTGTAAGCCTGCCACACACACACACACACACACACACACACACACACACACACACACACACACACACACACACACACACACACACACACACACACACACACACACACACACACACACACACACACACACACACACACACACACACTGTACAATAAATGTATTAAACATACGAATGAGAGTGAGTTTTTGTCACAACCCGGCTCGTGGGAAGTGACAAAGAGCTCTTATAAGACCAGGGCACAAATAATAATATAATAATAATCAACAATTTTGCTATTTATTTAACCATCTTACATATTAAACATTATTTGTTCATCGAAAATGGTGAATGACTCACCACAGCTTAATGAGAAGGGTATGCTTGAAGGGATGCTCATAATTTTGATGAAGCTCTCTTGTTCAGATATCGGTAAGTGGACTGGAGGCAGGGGATGAAGGGGATAACGAATCCATTTGTTTGTGTCACCCGTTTCGGGAATGTAATTGCGTGATTGCGCACCCAACTCACTCAGGTGCTTTGCTATATCACATTTGACATTGTCTGCAAGCTTGAGTTCATTTGCACACAAAAAAATCATACAATGATGGAAAGACCTGTGTTGTCCTTGTTTCTTCGGGATCGGTGTCCCTTCCATGGGACGGTTGAGCTAACGTAGGCTAATGTGATTAGCATGAGGTTGTAAGTAAGAAGAACAATTCCCAGGACATAGACATATCTGATATTGGCAGAAAGCTTAAATTCTTGTTAATCTAACTGTACTGTCCAATTTACCACAGCTATTACAGTGAAATAATACCATGCTATTGTGTGAGGAGAGTGCACAGTTTTTAACATGAAAAGTTGTTAATAATAAACAAATAAGCATATTTGGGTAGTCTTGATGTAAAAAATGTAAAAGTCTAAAACATTGCACATACACTGGTTCCACCTAGTGGGCCAAATCTAAATTGCAGCTGGGCTGGAATAATACATTATAGCCTTTCTCTTGCATTCCAAAGATGATGGCACAAAAAAAATACAAAATGTAACGTCGTTCGTCTGTTGAATGAAGAGAGTCAGACCGAAATGCAGCGTGTAGGTTACTCATGACTTTAATGAACAGAACTGAAATACAAAAACAACAGAACAGGAACGTGAAACTAATTACAGCCTATCTGGTGACTACTACACAGAGACAGGAACAAACACCCACAACATACACAGCGAAAGTCAGGCTGTCTAAATACGGTTCTCAATCAGAGACAACGACAAGCACCTGACTCTGATTGAGAATCGCCTCAGGCAGCCAAGCCTAACTAGAAACACCCTAATCAGCCGCAATCCCAAATAATACAAACCCCAATACGAATACAACATATAAACCCATGTCACACCCTGGCCTACCCAAACATATAACAAAAACACAAAATACAATGACCAAGGCGTGACAGAACCCCCCCCTAAGGTGCGGACTCCCGGACGCACCTCAAGAGCATAGGGAGGGTCCGGGTGGGCGTCTGTCCATGGTGGCGGTTCTGGCTCGGGACGTGGACCCCACTCCATTAATGTCCTATTTCCTCCCCTTCGCGTCCTGGGATAATCCACCTTCTCCGCCGACCATGGCCTAATAGTCCTCACCCAGATCCCCACATAACTGAGGAGCAGCTCGGGACAGAGGGGCATCTCAGGACAGAGGGGCATCTCAGGACAGAGGGGCATCTCAGGACAGAGGGGCAGCCCGGGACAGAGGGGCAGCTCGGGACCGAAGCAGCCCGGGACTGAGGGGAAGCCCGGTACTGAGGGGAAGCCCGGTACTGAGGGGAAGCCCGGTACTGAGGGGAAGCCCGGTACTGAGAGGAAGCCCAGTACTGAGAGGAAGCCCAGTACTGAGATGAAGCTCAGGCAGGTAGTAGGCTCCGGTAAATCCTGGCTGGCTGGCAGATCTAGAAGAGAATGGTTGTCGAGCAGATCTGGAAGAGACTGGTTGTCGGGCAGATCTGGAAGAGACCGGTTGTCGGGCAGATCTGGAAGAGACTGGTTGTCGGGCAGATCTGGAAGAGACTGGTTGTCGGGCAGATCTGGAAGAGACTGGTTGTCGGGCAGATCTGGAAGAGACTGGTTGTCGGGCAGCGCTGGGCTGACTGGCGGCACTGGCGGCGCTGGGCAGACTGGCGGCGCTGGGCAGGCTGGCGGCGCTGGGCAGGCTGGTGGTGCTGGGCAGACTGGCGGCGCTGGGCAGACTGGCGGCGCTGGGCAGACTGGGTGCACTGGGCAGACTGGGAGCACTAGCGGCGCTCGGCAGACTGGCGGCGCTGGCAGAGCTGGGCAGACTGGGAGCACTGGCCGCACTGGGCAGACTGGGAGCACTGGCCGCGCTGGGCCGACTGGGAGCACTGGCCGCACTGAACCGACTGGGAGCACTGACGGCGCTGGGCAGACTGGAGACTCCGGCAGCGCAGGAGAGGAGAAAGGCTCTGGCTGTGCTAAACAGGCGAGAGACTCCAACAGCGCAGGAGAGGAGAAAAGCGCTGGCTGCGCTGAACTGGCAAGGCGCACTGGAGGCCTGGTGCGTGGTGCTGGAACTGGTGGTACTGGCTCGAGGACACGCACAGGAAGCCTGGTGCGGGGAGCTGCTACCGGAGGACTGGTGTGTAGAGGTGGCTCTGGATAGACCGGACCGTGCAGGCGCACTGGAGCTCTTGCGCACCGAGCCTGCCCAAGCTTACCTGGCTCGATGCCCACTCTAGCCCGGCCAATAGGAAGGGCTGGTATGTGCCGCACCTGGCTCTGCACCCGCACTGGAAACACTGTGCGCTCCATAGCATAACACGGTGGCTGCCCGGTCTCTCTAGCCCAGCTGTGAGCACAGGGAGTATGCGCAGGTCTCCTACCTGGCATAACTATTCTCCCTTCTAGCCTCCCCCCAATCATTTTTTGGGCTGCTTTTCCGGCTTCCAACCGCGTCGCCGTGCTGCCTCCTCATACCTGCGCCTCTCCGCTTTATTCGCGTCTATTTCATCCTTGGGACGGCGATATTCTCCCGGCTGCGCCCAGGGTCCTTTTCCGTCTAATTCCTCCTCCCATGTCCAAATCTCCAAGTGGTGCAGCCTCTCCCACTGCAACTGCTCTTCACGATTAACAGGGAGAGTAGGCTCAGGTCCGACTCCTGACTCAGCCACTCTCTCTCTGCGCTCTCCCCCGTTACTTTCGGTTTTCGCTCTGCGTCGCCGTGTTTTCCTTTTTGACTCCATTAGCCTGTAGCCCTCTTCGCACTGCTGGAGCGAATCCCAGGCGGGCGCCTGCACTCTCTCTGGGTCGGCCGCCCACCTGTCGATTTCTTCCCACGTCGTATAATCCATGCTTCTGCTGTCCATAACGTCCTCCTTTAGCTCCTGCCAGTTTACACACTGCTCGGTCTGTGAGTGGTGGTGGGTGTTTCTGTAACGTCGTTCGTCTGTTGAATGAAGAGAGTCAGACCGAAATGCAGCATGTAGGTTACTCATGACTTTAATGAACAGAACTGAAATACAAAAACAACAGAACGGAACGTGAAACTAATTACAGCCTATCTGGTGACTACTACACAGAGACAGGAACAAACACCCACAAAATACACAGCGAAAGTCAGGCTGTCTAAATACGGTTCTCAATCAGAGACAACGACAAGCACCTGACTCTGATTGAGAATCGCCTCAGGCAGCCAAGCCTAACTAGACACACCCCTAATCAGCCGCAATCCCAAATAATACAAACCCCAATACGAATACAACATATAAACCCATGTCACACCCTGGCCTACCCAAACATATAACAAAAACACAAAATACAATGACCAAGGCGTTACACAAAAGAAAGGTTGTTTTTGTCTTTGTATTATCTTTTACCATATCTATTGTGTTATATTCTCTTACATTCCTTTCACATTTCCACAAACTTCAAAGTGAAATCCTTGCTTCAGTGTCTGAGTTACAGGCAGTTAGATTTGGGTGTCATTTTAGGCAAAACAATGTTAAAAAGGGGCGGATGCTTAAGAGTTATTAATGCAGACAGAGAAGAACTCCAACTTCTTAATCCCAGCCTCAGTTTTGTCCCGCACATGAATATAGTTGCGGAGAGTCCCTGTAATCCTAGATTCAGAATATTCAGGTAAGAAAAAACATCACCCAGATAGGCTGTCACGTGTGAGAAACTCGTCATCATACACGCGGTCAGACAAATGAAAATTATGGTCAGTAAAGAAAACTTTAAGCTTGTCTCTCAATTAAAAAGAAAAAACGCGTCAATACTTAGCCCCTTGATAACCAATGCACTTCTGGATGTTTTAAAAGTGTTACATGGCTGCTGCCCATATCTTTGCACAGTGAAGAAACTACACAAGAGTTCAGAGATCTTGCTTCAACAAAGTTAACCATTTTCACTGTAGTGTCCAAAACGTCTTTCAAGCTGTCAGGCATTCCCTTGGCAGCCTCTCGGTGGATGCTGCAGTGTACCCAATTGGCGTCAGGAGCAACGGTTTGCACGTCCATTACCACTCCACTATGTCTCCCTGCCACGGCTTTTGCGCAATCAGTACAGATACCAACACATCATGACCACCAAAGTCCATTTGATGTCACAAAGCTGCCCAGTACTTTAAAAATATCCCCTCCTGTTGTCCTGGTTTCCAGTGGTTTGCAGAATAGGATGTCTTCCATAATTGACCCCCATAAACGTAATGGACATATACCAGGAGCTGTGCCAGGTCCGCCACGTCTGTTGACTCATCTGGCTGTAACGCATAGAAATCACTAGCTTGTATGTGAAGCAGTAATTGTTTCAAATCATCTCTTGCCATGTCACTGATGCATCGTGAAACAGTGTTGTTTGATGAAGGTATTGTCTGTATAGTTTTTTGGGACTTTCCCACAGCATTGTCCTAGCCATATACGCAGCAGCAGGAAAAATGAAGTCCTCTACAATAGTATGGGGCTTGCCTGTCCTAGCACACCATATAAGACGCTTCTAGCCCCTTCTTTGTAATGGTATCTTCCTAATTGAAAGTTGTTTCTATTTTTCAAATTGGCATGTTTTGTTTCTAAATATCTGTGCAAATGTGAAGGTTTCATTGAATTGTGAGATAGTACTTTAAACATATAATACACTGTGGCTGAGGAAAGGCACTACTCCCAATATAAGTGAACCCCAAATCAATGTATTTTTCATCATATTTGCGCCTCTTTGATAGTCAAAAGTCCTTGTCTGTTATTGGTGCGTTCCCGGGTAAGGGGGCAGTAGCTCTTCGACTGCATCAGATTCACAACTGTCAGTGTCCATGCTAGCTGGACTAACAACAAATGTAGAATTACTAATGCTAGCATGAATGTGCTCATGGAAGCAGAACAACTTGTGTCGCTGACAGGTGCAGGTTTAGTAAATCAAAATCAAATCAAATCAAATTGTATTGGTCACATACACATGGTTAGCAGATGTTAATGCGAGTGTAGCGAAATGCTTGTGCTTCTAGTTCTGATAATGCAGTAACAATCAACGAGTATCTAACCTAACAATTTACAACTACCTTCTACACACAAGCGTAAAGGGATGAAGAATATGTATATAAAGATATATGAATGAGTGATGGTACAGAACTGCATAGGCAAGATGCAGTAGATGATATTGAGTACAGTATATACTTATGAGACGAGTAATGTAGGGTATGTAAACATATAAAAGTGGCATTGTTTATAGTGGCTAGTGATACATGTATTACATAAAGATGACAAGATGCAGTAGATGGTATAGAGTACAGTATATACATATGAGAAGAGTAATGTAGGGTATGTAACCACTATATTAAGTGGCATTGTTAAAAGTGGCTAGTGATACATTTTTTACATCAATTTCCAATTTTAAAGTGGCTGGAGTTGAGTCAGTACGTTTGCAGCAGCCACTCAATGTTAGTGATGGCTGTTTAACAGTCTGATGGCCTTGAGATAGAAGCTGTTTTTCAGTCTCTCGGTCCCTGCTTTGATGCACCTGTACTGACCTCACCTTCTGGATGATAGAGCGGTGAACAGGCAGTGGCTCGGGTGGTTGTTATCCTTGATTATTTTTATGACCTTCCTGTGACATCGGGTGGTGTAGGTGTCCTGAAGGGCAGGTAGTTTTCCCCCAGTGATGCGTTGTGCAGACCTCACTACCCTCTGGAGAGCCTTACGGTTGTGGGTGGAGCAGTTGCCGTACCAGGCGGTGATACAATCCGACAAGATGCTCTCGATTGTGCATCTAGCATCTAGTAGTGCTGGTAGTAGCAGTACTACCAGTAGAGCTGGTATGTGTCTCTATGGTTGTGGGCCTTATTAAATGGACTGTTTGAAAATGTGAAGACATTGAAAAATATATATTTATTTATTTTAAAAATTAAAATAATTTGAATCACATTTTTATTTGGCGTACCCCCAACGACATTGCGCGTAACCCTGGGGTTATACCTGGCATAGAGGGAACATCCTCTTTGAATAATATACGGTATGTTCCTTGAGTTACATCTCAGACACACCATCCAGATTGTCAGCCTTCACAGTAGAGGGCCCCAACCTCGCCAGGCACAACAATATGCACCAGCTGCTATGTGCCAGACAAATTGCTGCTTCTCTCGCTGGTTCAACATGCAGAACCGATGACTTTACTTTGAGCCAATCAGAAGGCATGCAAGGACCAACAACGAGAAGGAGAAAAGAGGGTACTTTTCCTGGTGACATCAACGCCCTTTCATCTTCAAAACAGACAGAATTTAACTTAATTAAAACAATACATCTGCTTTTCATTTTGATGTTTTTTTCTGGAGCAAGTCTTAGTTACATCTACCTAAGGGGTTTTGTGGTTGATGGAGCATTATTTTTAAAGTTTTTCTATATGCACGAAAATGGTCTATTAGCTAGCTCGCTAACATTAGCTTGCTAGCTGAGCCAGTCACACTTCATACGAAATTAATGGAATGGTAACCAGCAAGTGCACACAATGCTGAACACTAGCTAAATGCTTCCTCCATAAGCTAGCTATCTAGCCATTTTGGCTAGTAACATTATTAATGAATCACAATTAATTTGTTTTCACAAAGTGGCTGCTTGTTCTCACAATAGTCAAACCAAGTCATCTTAGTGTGTTAGCGAATGACAATGCTAACCAAGCTAGAAATTTGGGGAGCTGGCACTGGGATTATGGGATAATGGAGAGTGAATTCTTTAAAAAATGTCATCATCTTGCTAGCTAGTTATCGAAAAATTATAGCTAGCTAGCCAGCATACATTTAGCGCAGCTAGCTAGCTAACATAGGCTATCTAGCAAGGTCATCGACATGCCAAACAAAGCTCCAGAAAGTAATGATACTGCCACCTTCTGGCCTGGAGTATTTTAAAAAAAAAGAAAGAGTGACTGCCGACATTCTGGTCAAAAGTGCAGTAACACTTTATTTGGATAGTCCCAAGTAGATGGTTTGTAGATGTTCAGTAGATGTTCAATAACTGTCAACATCATTTCAAATAACTATCTACTAACCCTAATCCTAATCGTAAAACCTTATCCAAACCCCTAAACATAAACTTATCCTAACCATAGCCCTAACCCTAACCTTAACCCTAACTCTTATTTTAAACCCAAGCCTAACCATAACCATAACCTTAGCAAGCAGTTGCTTATCAACAGATCAACAGTTTGTTGATTTTTTGACCATCTGTAGATGGCGCTATCCAAACAGGACAGTGGAGTCAATCACCACCTTCCGGAGACACCTGAAACCCCACCTCTTTAAGGAATACCTAGGATAGGATAAGCAATCCCTCTCACCCCCCCCCTCCCCCTTTAAGTTTTAGATGCACTAATGTAAAGTGACTGTTCCACTGGATGTCATAAGGTGAATGCACCAATTTGTAAGTCGCTCTGGATAAGAGCGTCTGCTAAATGACTTAAATGTAATGTAAATGTAAATAAAATGTGACCAAAAGTGCTAAGTACTGCGGTCGATTGTATCTCTGAGGTTTCTGTGCTCCTAGACTTGACCCATTGGAAACAAACCACGTCTGGGTTCCACATTCCATCATATCTCTGCTGCATTCCATGGCCCCATTCAATTACAATATTAGATGACTGTTCCTCTAAGTTCTGGCGTCCCTTTTTCTTTCACTTTATCTCTCTGGCTTCTTCACACTACCTCGCTATTGTCCTTGTCTAAGATAAAAAGATATAGTTAATTTATTTAAAGGCTCCATAGTAGACACGTGCTGTCTGAAGTGGAGACAGCGACGGTTCATACAGCTGACGAATGTTGGAATGCGTTTGGTCTTATTTAATTTGCTGACATGATCAGACCACAGCGAGGCATTCTCAAGACGCTAGCGAGACACAACCTCAGACGATGGCTCTGAAGTTTGAAACACTCGCTAAATCAATATGGCAGCTTTTTCATTTCTCACAGAAAGCCACAGAAGTGCACATGCACAGACAGAACAGCGGCGTCACTAATATTAATGTCATATTAAAATATCTGTCCAGTAAAAATCTCACATTCAAAGTTATTTTCTGTTAACTCATACTCAAATAATGTTGTTGACTCATCATATACTTGTATTTGTGGCCAAAGCATAAATTGGTGGGGAAAAAACACATCAAAAACCCCACCTCAAGCTTGTATCTCAAACAGACTGTTGCAAAAATGCTTGCTATTTCCTCAATAGAACATGATGTCATGTAGGCTTATGGGCTGAGCTCGCCAATCAACTCGCATTAATATTTTTAATGACCGGTATACGCCCATACCATTCTGTTGTTGGGGTACACCCACACCATTCCAACACAGAAAAGCTGCTTTTTAACATAATTAAATAACTCTTTTGGAAGGAAAACTACTTTAACTCATTGTTGTTAATTTTAGGTCATATGTAATAGAAATCTGGGAATACTGGACAGTTACTTTAAGTATTGAAGCCACTTTGGTTTCTAATGCAGTAAATCATGTTTGGATACACATTGCGTTTTCAGTCTAAGGGGAGCAGTGTTTACTCTGTGTGTCAAATGGATTTGTAATGCTTTCTACGCTTATGGGTGCATCTCAACTCAAAGTGGCTCCCTTTCCTTCAGCATCGCTGATGCTACGTGAAACAACTGAACAAGTCCATACAGCAAAATTCAACATGTGAAAGCAAAACAAGCATGTACACCATAATGCTTGAACCTAGCCTCTGTCTACATATATTTCACCGAGACAAGAGCCAGTAACATCATTGATGTGTCATGTTCATCCGAATATTTTAGAGTATGTTTAATCTCTGTCCATCTCAAGTCAACCGTTTCACTGTACTTGTTCATGTCAAAAATAGGATAATGTCAGTTGGTAGAGCAATATAGATATGACAACTGATTCAAATCCATAGCTGGCGAAGTTGCCAACGTTTTCATTAGGCCAACCACTAGAATACATCTTCGTTCTAATTAATACATAGAGCTTACATAGAATGATATACTGTGTAGACTAATGTAGTTTGTAAATGATTGAAATCCATGTCTGGTGAAGTTGCTATAGTTATCATAAGGCCAACCACTGAATTAATAATAAGTCTTAGATCTCTTTAAATATGGTGACACTGGTGACAAGGGGGACTCTGTGACTGTCACTGTTTCCAGCAGTCTGCTGTGCACTGCGTACCAGTCTGGATGCCATTACCCTAACGGAGACAGTAAATCATGACGCAACGTAAGGCCAATTTGTGGTGGGCGGAAAAAAAAACTGGCCCTGGGTTTATGGAGTCGTCGCTGACTAAACAGGGCCCATTAACACGTGTGTGGGAGAGAGTTGCAATAGCAGCTAGAGAGAGAGAGGGGGGAGGAATGGGGGTTTAATAAAACAAGCTATTTAAGTGATATTATGTTTTGTCTCATTTCAAAACTGAAAATATAAGAAAGACAAATAGCAATATTCATCCAAATAGAACTGGATCCATGGGTAAAGCCACTTAAGAGTATTGGGATTCATCCCTTGGTCTTTCAAGTTCTGTTGATGCCAAACCATTCTCCTTTGAACTTTAAACGGTTGCTTGTACTTATTATTGAACAAAAAATCAGTAGGCGGTTTCAATACTTCACCTGTATTTATGACATTTATATAACTCTCCTTTCATCTGAGGACCAGATTGCACAGGGACACACTGACTCGAAAGTTTCCACTCCGATTGGAAGCTAAGCTAGTGAGTCAGCATCAATACAAGTCTTACAGCGATCATCTCCTTTGAGCCAGCTTTACAGACCCATCAGATAAACCAGGACCCCCTCACATATCATTTTACTTGGCCAGAGGGGATAAGACAAGGCTTTCTTTCCTCAGCCCTGTCTGTCAGGGAACCTCATCTCTCTTTGTTTGTTTTGGAACAAAATATGTTGCAGAAACACAACATGTGCGACATGCAAAATGCGAGTCCCTTCAGGTTGAAAGGGTTGGAGCCTTAGTAGGCCTTACTAAGAAATGTCAACTGAATGACACGTTATTCATTTGTTATTGACACAATTATCTTCCCGGAATATCCAGTGTGATACAACATGCCACAGAACAGTAACCAATAGAATTCAGCATTCAACTAGGATAGACATGAACAGCACAAAATATAAGCCATGGGTGCTATTAAATAACGTTTCAAGTCTCCTTTGCCGCACAAACCATGTATAAAGGGAGAAGAAGTCTCCACCACAATCTGCTGTGGCTGTTGCTGTGTTTTTGTCTCTGCTGCTCCACTTTTCTGTTTTAACCCTTTGAATCATCCTCTCTCTCTCTTTTCTCTCTCGCTTCTCCAGGTCAAATTATTCCCTGGCTTCACAGGGAATGGTTCTGCGGTGGCTCCAGTAATGGAGCTGTAATTTTGTATCTGCTTTGATGTGCTCCCGTCCCGACCGTCGTGTTACCTGAAGTCTGCTCGGTTGTGGGATGGCTGGGGCTGGAGCAGGCTAGGCTAGCTCACGGCTCCCTGCAGCCTGATTAGATGTAATTGCTCCATTTTGTAGTGGTGCTCGTGTGGAGAGGGGAAGCCTTGTAATAAGGGAGATTGCGTGAAGGGTCCAAGGATCAGAGACGCCAAGAGGAGCCACAAGGAGATGATAGGAGACAATTCCACCCCTCCTGTCGCCTCCCTTGTCCTGAGCAGACCCAGTCATTACCCCCTCCACTCCTTTCTATCTTTCCCTCTCTCCCTAGTCTCTGGCACACAGCATGGTGCCCTGGGGTTGAGTCATCAGAACTGTTTTGGGGGGAAGACATGGAGAATGTAAGGCTGCTGTCACATAAATATTTAGCATTTGTCCTCATTGTTAATGGTCTGTGTGTATACATATTCTGGTTGTGTGTCTTGTATTGACCGCACACAGCTGCACTAATCTCACTCTATGAGGGTTTCGAATGGAAACTGTTTTACAGTAATTAACACCTACATTAGATTCCACAGATATAAACTCCCATAAACTACTGTTTTAAACTATTAGAAGTGGCTATTTTGCAGGATTCTTATCTTGTAGGGTTCCACTTGAACTGTTGTAGGATTCTATGTCACCAAACTGCAATGTTTTAATAATCAGGTAGTGTGTATGTAGTATTCTCCATTGAATTCTCTCATCTAGCGTCACTGCTCTGCATGAGAGCTGGGATTCTTGGAATAGTTCAGACACTTCCGGGTATCCGTGTCTGACTCAGACACTTTAAGAGGTTCTGTTTAACCCTGACTCTGACTCTGAGGAACGACAGGAGACACATTCTTTACGGGAAAGAGGAGAGGAAAAGAGAGAAAATTACAGGCCAGAAGAGGATGACATGACACAGTGGGAGATGGAAGGTGGGAAGGGCGAGAGAGAGGGGGGAGAGACAGAGAGAGCGTCTGCTTGACCATGACCCTGTCTGATGAGATGAGAGGCTGGTTAGTTGTGTGAGCTGTGTCTACAGAGGTGACTCAGACAGAGGGATGTGCTAAGATTAACCTCTCTGTTTTAAAAAGGTCCTGCAGACTGACTCCGCTGTTGGAGAGATGACATTCCTTCCTCCTCTGGCTCCAAATGCCTCTCCTGCAACAGGATGTCCAGTGATTCGCTCCCCTCCTCCTCCTTTTCCTCCTCCTCCTCACCCTCCATCTCCCAGTCTTTGGTGCCAGCTCGTCTGCCATTGGGCCCATTAAGGCTAATGCGACACAGCCTCCGGATCGCATTTCAGCCCAATATGAGCCACCCGTACACCCACCTCATCCCTCACTCCATCTACATCCCCTCATCTCCTCTCCTCCTCCTTGCTGACCAGGCCTGGCCCAGGAAGCACATGTCAGACCCGGGCTGACAGATCAATAAAAACACAAGATCCCAAAAGCCACCATTTTGTGTTTTATGATCCAGGAAAGCGTGCTGTAAATGATTTCTTTGCTTGTTAAAATAGTTTTATGAAGATGTCTGGAAAATGGGTTGGATGCTGCTGTTTCAGGAGGGATGAGGTAGGGGATGGAGGGATGAGGAGGAGGAAGAATAAAGAGGAGGATGATGGAGAGAAATAAATAAATAGTGGGAGGAAGGGGGCTAGGTGCAATGTCCCAGTCAATCCCTCCCTGTTTTACTGTCTGGAGAAGGATTCTCAGCCCAGAATAAAGAGAGGAGCAGAAGATCAAAAGGAGGACAGAGACAACGTGCGGTTGGATCACACACAGTGCACGGGCCAGTCTCTCTGCTGACCCCTTCTTATGTGGTTTCTATGAAACCATGCCCCTCAGCCACAGTGTTTCCATATAAACTAAAGCAGATTTTGTAAAAACTCTGAACACTGTACTCCCGTTTACCACTG
Organism: Oncorhynchus gorbuscha; assembly: GCF_021184085.1. Lineage (NCBI taxonomy): Eukaryota > Metazoa > Chordata > Actinopteri > Salmoniformes > Salmonidae > Oncorhynchus > Oncorhynchus gorbuscha. Next base: position 16,144,606 of record NC_060180.1, on the reverse strand, counting down.
TACTAATCGCTTTGCTGTCTCTGGATGAGTGCATCTTATGTGTCATCACTTCACTGCCTTCATATCACCCAGATTTTTGAAACACAACCATGTATAAATACCATCATATAAGTCCTATTCTATTCCCATCCTCACTTTTCCAGAGTCCTAGTGCCCCTAAACGTATACCCTTACGCAGTGCAAAGTTTATTTCTCTAAACACTTCTATCATATACACAGCGCATGTGACGTTAGTTAGTGCATCACTCTACCAGGCTAATGAGGCGGTCCTCCTATTCAGCACTGGGGGCATCAGGCAATTAACCAGTTGCACATGGTGATTAGCTGTCTGCATGTTGAATAACATTTAGCTCCCAGTTCCACATTAGTGGCTTATGGAAGCTAAGGTTCATAATTATGTCATGAATTGTATATGCTTGATTCATAATTATAGAGTCTATGTAATTATAGATGTACGCTTCCTCTGCAACCTGTTGTGACACACATTGTGCAAACGTTCGTAATTAGCTCCGTTTGAGGGAGTATTACCTACCTTGGACGAGGGAGGATTCTAGAATGGTTCGGGAATGGAAATGTTTTAGTTGCTTGCTTTTGCCAAAGGTGGATGAACTAATATGGTTTTGAATTCTGTGTTTACCTGATGAGGCTTCACACTGCCTGCTCAACCCTCATAATATCACACCTACCCTACTCCTGACATAGACACATTACTTTCATCTGCCAAATGTTGTTTGATTAGTTATCATTTCTGAGAGGGATCCATTTTTATTTGTGTGTTGATACATTTATTACTATACCCACGTCCCACCTACGCCGGTCACCCATGCTCTTCATTCTCTCACAGCCCCATACTGCTTCTGGAGCCCTTTCCCACAATTCCGACACATTTATGCACTTCTGAGTAGTTGGTATTGTAAGGGTTTTCCTCCTCTTCGTCTGAAGAGGAGGTGTAGCAAGGTTCAGGCCAAGATGCGGCGTGGTAAGTGTCCACGGTTTTTAACATGAAAAATTCAACACGAACACAAATACAAAACAATAAACGTGAACAAAAACGAAACAGTACCGTGTGGCGAACAAACACAGACACGGAAACAATCACCCACAAAACAACAGTGAAACCCAGGCTACCTAAGTATGATTCTCAATCAGAGACAACTAATGGCACCTGCCTCTGATTGAGAACCATACTAGGCGGAACACAGAAAACCAACCTAGAAACACAAAACATAGAATTCCCACCCAACTCACGTCCTGACCAATTAAAGCAAACAAATAACACAAGAACTAAGGTCAGAACGTGACAGGTATTCAGACTTACCTTATGCAGGTGCGTAACGGGCTTTGCAGGCGTGGTTAACTTGCGTGCTGAATACATTTAATTTAACGGCTGAAAACCCTCCCACTTGCTGGAAAACAGATTTTCTCATGGAGTTGTCATTCAACAGGATTTTCAGTGCATCTATCTTAAGCCAACCCATTTAAATATGGTGTTGCTTTATTAATTCATATTTTGTCAGGATCAATAGGGATCAATGAATGAAAGCCATCTAAATATATGCATATTCGTCTCCATTTAAGCACCAGCTGGTAGATGAAAAGATTTCTGATTATTTAGGCTAATTTTCAGGTCAGGAAAGTGCGTATGAATCATTTTTTTTAAAGAGCCTTTATGCTTAAAATATATTGATGAATCAAACATAAAGTGGCTTGATTCCTCCTGAAAGTTGTCATACTCAAGTTCAATCCATAAAATATTGGAAGGTGTGAAAAATGTGTATAATATGGGTTGAACAATAGTCCTATAGATCTACACTAATCCTCACTTATCATCGAACTGTATGACAAAGATCCAGTCATCGTGAACCATGCACCAGGCTCTAGGCTCCAGGTTTAAACTGTTAGGTGTGGTCTGAGTTCCATAATGATTCAAATAGGCTACATGTTCCAAATTATGATCCAGTAATGCTAACTACCCTCAGGAACAACTACGCAGACGTGACAGAGGAAAGAAAGGTAAACGGAATGGAATTATGCAAACTGTAAGCTACAAATTCAAGAAAACAAACACTAGTGACAGAAAGTGACAGATCTAAATGCATGTGGGTATTACTGACGATGGCTCCCGTTAGTGGATAACATTTAACATGACACAAATTGTGAATTATAACCTGGGTGGTTTGAGCCCTGAATGCCGATTGGCTGACATCCGTGGTATATCAGACCGTATATACAATGGGTATGCCAAAACATTTATTTTTTCTGCTCTAATTACGTTAGTAACCAGTTTATAATAGCAATATGGCACCTCTGGGGTTTGTGGTATATGGCCAATATACCACGTTGCATGGTGCCTAAGAACAGCCCTTAGCTGTGATGTATTGACCATATACCATACCCCCTTGAACCTTATTGCTTAAATAAACCGGAGAAAATCCTAGGCACATAATTCTAAAGTGCATACATAAACTCAGAAGGTTCAGCCAGAAGCCTATAGCTTGGGTCTTCAAATTTCATCCTTGCAAATTGACAGGGCATACAATACCATTTTTGGAATAATGGCACAGCTATTTATCGCCTACTTCACAGTGGAAAAGGGGCCTGTAATGAACTTCGTCTGCTGTTTGAAGAGAGTCAGACCGAAATGCAGCGTGTAGGTTACTCATGACTTTTAATGAAGAAAATAGCGGTACATGAAATAACTGAAAATACGAAAACAATAAACGAGTGAAACTAATACAGCCTATCTGGTGACTAACACAAAGACAGGTACAATCACCCACGAAATACAACGCGCACTCAGGCTGCCTAAATACGGTTCCCAATCCGAGACAACGAGAATCAGCTGACTCCAATTAGGAATCTCCTCAGGCAGCCAAGCCTAACTAGACACACCCCTAATAATACACACTCCCAATTAATACAAACCCCAATACGAAATACAACATATAAACCCATGTCACACCCTGGCCTACCCAAACATATAACAAAAACACAAGATACAATGACCAAGGCGTGACAGAACCCCCACCCTAAGGTGCGGACTCCGGGACGCACCTCAAGAGCATAGGGAGGGTCCGGGTGGGCGTCTGTCCATGGTGGCGGTTCTGGCTCAGGACGTGGACCCCACTCCATAAATGTCCTAGTTCCTCCCCTTCACGTCCTAGGATAATCCACCTTCTCCGCCGACCATGGCCTAATAGTCCTCACCTTGATCCCCACATAACTGAGGGGCAGCTCGGGACCGAGGGGCATCTCGGGACCGAGGGGCAGCTCGGGACCGGGGGCAGCTCGGGACCGAGGGGCAGCTCGGGACAGAGGGGCAGCTAGGGACAGAGGGGCAGTTCGGGACAGAGGGGCAGCTCGGGACAGAGGGGCAGCTCGGGATAGAGGGGCAGCTCGGGACAGAGGGGCAGCTCCGGACAGAGGGGCAACTCAGGATAGAGGGGCAACTCAGGATAGAGGGGCAACTCAGGATAGAGGGGCATCTCAGGACAGCGGGGCAGCCCGGGACAGAGGGGCAGCCCGGGACAGAGGGGCAGCCCGGGACCGAAGCAGCCCGGTACTGAGGGGAAGCCCGGTACTGAGGGGAAGCCCGGTACTGAGAGGGAGCCCAGTACTGAGAGGAAGCTCAGTACTGAGAGGAAGCTCAGTACTGAGAGGAAGCTCGGTACTGAGAGGGAGCCCAGTACAGAGAGGAAGCCTAGTACTGAGAGGAAGCTCAGTACTGAGAGGAAGCTCAGGCAGGTAGTAGGCTCCGGTAAATCCTGGCTGGCTGGTGGACCTGGATGATTAAGGTTGTCTGGCCGATCTAGAAGATCTTGGCAGACTGACACTTCTGGCGGATCCTGGCAGACTGGCACTTTGGCGGATCCTGGCAGACTGGTGACGCTGGGCCGACTGGCGGCGCTGGGCAGACAGGAGACTCCGGCAGCGCAGGAGAGGAGAAAGGCTCTGGCTGCGCTGAACAGGCGGGAGACTCCAACAGCGCAGGAGAGGAGAAAAGCTCTGGCTGCGCTAAACAGGCGAGGCGCGCTGGACGCGCTGGGCCGACTGGGAGCACTGGTGGCGCTGGACAGGCAGGAGACTCCGGCAGCGCAGGAGAGGAGAAAGGCTCTGGCTGCGCTAAACAGGCGAGGCGCACTGGAGGCCTGGTGCGTGGTGCTGGAACTGGTGGTACTGGCGCGAGGCCACGCACAGGAAGCCTGGTGCGGGGAGCTGCTACCGGAGGACTGGTGTGTAGAGGTGGCTCTGGATAGACCGGACCGTGCAGGCGCACTGGAGCTCTTGAGCACCGAGCCTGCCCAAGCTTACCTGGCTCGATGCCCACTCTAGCCCGGCCAATAGGAAGGGCTGGTATGAGTCGCAGCTGGCTCTGCACCCGCACTGGAAACACCGTGCGCTCCATAGCATAACACGGTGCCTGCCCGGTCTCTCTAGCCCAACGGTGAGCACAGGGAGTATGCACAGGTTTCCTACCTGGCATAACTATTCTCCCTTTTAGCCTCCCCCCAATAAATTTTTTGGGGTGACTTTCCGGTTTCCAACTGCGTCGCAGTGCTGCCTCCTCATACTCGCGCCTCTCCGCTTTAGCTACTTCTATTTCCTCCTTGGGACGGCGATATTCTCCCGGCTGCTCCCAGGGTCCTTGACCGTCTAATCCCTCCTCCCATGTCCAAATCTCCAAATGATGCAGTCTCTCCCATTGCAACTGCTCTTCACGATTAACAGGGAGAGTAGGCTCAGGTCTATTCTCTGACTCAGCCACTCTCTCTCTGAGCTTTCCCCCTTTACCTTCGGTTTTCGCTCTGTATAGCAATGCTTTCCTTCTCGATTCCATACGTGTATAGCCCTCTTCGCATTGCTGTAGGGAATCCCAGGCGGGCTCCTGCACTCGCTCTGGGTCGGCCACCCACCTGTCGATTTCTTCCCACGTCGTATAATCCCTGCTTCTGCCGTCCATATCGTCCTACTTCAGATCCTGCCAGTTCACACGCTGCTCGGTCTGTGAAGGTGATTCTGTAATGAACTTCGTCTGCTGTTTGAAGAGAGTCAGACCGAAATGCAGCGTGTAGGTTACTCATGACTTTTAATGAAGAAAATAGCGGTACATGAAATAACTGAAAATACGAAAACAACAAACGAGTGAAACTAATACAGCCTATCTGGTGACTAACACAAAGACAGGTACAATCACCCACGAAATACAACGCGCACTCAGGCTGCCTAAATACGGTTCCCAATCCGAGACAACGAGAATCAGCTGACTCCAATTAGGAATCGCCTCAGGCAGCCAAGCCTAACTAGACACACCCCTAATAATACACAGTCCCAATTAATACAAACCCCAATACGAAATACAACATATAAACCCATGTCACACCCTGGCCTACCCAAACATATAACAAAAACACAAGATACAATGACCAAGGCGTGACAGGGCCGCAATATATGTCATGTTGATATGATTTTCAGTTTGCTTCCATAAGACTGGTTTCACATTAGTCTCCAGGGATCATAAGGACAAATCATCTAAACAATTGCTATGTGTATTTACAATACCCTTCTCCAAATGGATAACTCATTTACCTAGCTCTTCTCAATAACTCACCCATTTATAATTTACAGTGCGTGAAGAATTCTGTTTACATACTTTTTTCACGTGGAACCGGCAGGTTCGCACAACCTTATTCGTGGTTTCCTCAAGCGTAAAGGTGGTGGAATTGTGAGTGAATTAAGTCAAGGTCAGAATATTGCGTATCTGTAGACACACCAACTCTACACCTTCATCTCTTAGATCTCCATCCCAAACAAATAGGGGGTGAATAGCATTCTGATGCTTAAGTTCAAGGTCAGAATAAGCATAGAGAGAAAAGTGCATAAAAAGGAATTACTTTCCACAAGCTCAACTCTGGTCGAAATCGGCCCCATGATGTGAGAAGTTATTGCTATTTAGCCTGAATCCACCTGGATACTTGATCTGATTGAATAAGACCCTATTAGGCACCAATAGGCCATAATTGGGCATGATTCCTCCAACAGAGTATGTCTTTAGAATAAGCCAGGTTCTATCCTCTTCCCCTCTTCCTCCTTTTCTTACTCATCATCTCCTCTATTCTTGGCAGTCATTGAGAATCCTATTCTCATCTCATTGTAATGCAACATGGACTGTGAATATATGAACATTATATTTCACACTTCTGAATCTTGGCTAAACTTCGATGAGCATTTATCTTTTCGCTCCATAGTGAAAGCTGTAGTAGTTGTGTCGAAGTTATTGCCATTGTTTGGACTATGAAGTGTAAAATCAGCATCAGATGTGGCTCATTTAATGCTCTGATCAGGACCATATGGTGCCATATTTTACTCAGCGGGATTCAGAAATCCTTCCCGTACAGCCTGTTTGCAGTTAAATTGTTCGGAGAACTTACAACAAGTGAGAGAAATCATGTCTTTTGGAATAACAGGGACACAGAGCAGGGGTGTGCTGTGAACAGTGGAAAGGACCACCCTCAGGCAGACTGTAAATTACTGTAAATGATTTTTAAAACTTGTAGTGAGCTCACCATGCTATTTTTAAAAGAGGGCAGAATAAAGGAGACCAATGAATATGGCACAGGTTTTGTATGAGAACTGTCTTCAATTGTTTATGTCTAGGGCCACGGGTTTTTCCTGATTATGTGAACTCAGTTGGAAAAAAAACTCTTGACCCCATCTCTCCTCTGGATTAACAAATAAGAGAGAGAGAACAAGACGACCAATCAGAGTTAGACCTGGGGAACTCCAGAGCCTGTCAGAAGGTGCCCTCAGGATACACAGGCTTGTAATCTGTACCTTATTAAAGCAGATTAGTGTACATTTGTTTAGAGACAAGGCCCTGTTGTGTTCTGAGAAGGACTATTGTACTGAGACTGCATGGAGTTCAGAGAGTAAAAATACAATGACAGCTAACATGCAAATGATTCCATGGAAAATTAAAATGTAATTTCTAATTAATGTAAGGTTGGATGGGGAGAGTTGCTGCACAGCTATTTTCAGGTATCTCTAGAGATGTTCGATCGGGTTGAAGTCTGGTGTCTGACAGGGCCACTCAAGGACATGCAGAAACTTGTCCCGAAGCCACTCTTGCATTGTCTTGACTGTGTGCTTGGGGTCGTTGTCCTGTTGGAAGGTGAACCTTCGCTCCAGTTTGAGGTCTTGAGCGCTCTGGAGCAGGTTTTCATCAAGGATCAAGGGTTCCTCCAGACGTGGCGCTTGGCATTCAGGCCAAAGAGTTCAATGGTTGTCCTTCTGGAAGGTTCTCCCATCTCCACAGAGGAACTCTGAAGCCCGGAACCATCAGGTTCTTGGTCACCTCCGTGACCAAGGCCATTCTCCCCCAATTGCTCAGTTTGGCTGGGCGGCCAGCTCTTGGAAGAGTCTTGGTGGTTGCAAACTTCTTCCATTTAAGAATGATGGAGGCCACTGTGTTCTTAGGGGACCTTCAATGCTGCAGACATTTTTTGGTACCCTTCTCCAGATCTGTGCCTCGACACAATCCGGTCTCGGAGCTCTACAGAAAATTCCTTCTACCTCATTGCTTGGTTTTTGCTCTGACATGCACTGTCAACTGTGGGACCCTATATAGACAGGTGTGTGCCTTTCCAAATCATGTCCAAAAAATGTAGTTTACCAACGTTGGACTCCAATCAAGTTGTAGAAACATCTCAAGGATGATCAATGGAAACAGGATGCACCTGAGCTCAATGTTGAGTCTCATAGCAAAGGGTCTGAATAGCTATGTAAATAAGGTATTTTATTTTTAATACATTTGCAAACATTTCTATATGATGTTATGTGTAGATTGATAAAGATTTTTATTTTTAAATCCATTTTATAATAAGGCTGAAAAGTAACAAAAAAGGGTCTGAATACTTTCTGAATGCACTGTATCACCACTCACTCATACAAAGATTTCATGAACATTTTGCCATAGAGCAGGACTGGACTCCTAGATGGACCCAAGTCAACACTTTTGACTGTGTTTGATAGCTAAAGTCAATAATTGTGGATATACTGCTGTAATGGACTAAAATAAGATAATTATCAAAAGGAAAGGCTGCATTCTAAAAAGCACAGGTGTTATGCATAAGTACGTGCCAGCTGCAGCTCCCCTTCGGAATTCTGAGAATTTAGCATTTTATAAACACCTTAAACAGCTTTTTCCAGTAATCAAGCCCAATAATCATTATGCCTAATTTTATGTCAAAAAGTGTGAATATTGTCCTGCGTAGGTAATCTAAGCATAACTCTTTACCTGTTCAATTGTCATTTTAATGAATGATGCACTGTCACGTTCTGACCATGATACTTGTGTGTTTTCCTTGTTTTAGTGTTGGTCAGGACGTGGGCATTCTATGTTGTGTGTCTAGTTTGTCTACTTCTATGTTTGGCCTGATATGGTTCTCAATCAGAGGCAGGTGTTAGTCATTGTCTCTGATTGGGAACCATATTTAGGTAGCCTGTTTTGTGTTGGGATTTGTGGGTGATTGTTTCCTGTCTCTGTGTTCTCTGCACCAGATAGGACTGTTTTCGGGTTTTGCCACGTTTATTGTTTTGTAGTGTGTTCATGTTGTGTTTCTGTTATTAAAAAACCATGGACACTTACCACACTGCGCTTTGGTCCTCTCTTTCCCAGGAAGAAAGCCGTTACAGAATCCCCCACCACAACAGGACCAAGCAGCGTGGTAACAGGCAGCGGCAGCAGGAGAAGCAGCCAGCATCACAAGACTCATGGACATGGGAGGACGAGTCGGACGGAAAAGGACCCTGGGCAGAGCCAGGGGAATATCGCCACCCCAAAGCAGAGCTGGAGGCAGCGAAAGCAGAGAGGCGGCATTACGAGGAGCAGGAGAGGCAGCGATGTCAGGATTTCGGGACATGGGAGCAGAATCTGGACTATACAACTTGGGAAGAGATAGACAGGTGGGCGGTCGACCCAGGGAGAGTCCTGGAGCGCTGCCTGGGATTCGATGGAGCAGTGCGAGGAAGGCTACAGGAGAATGAGAATGAGGCGGCGCGATAGGAAGCCCGAGAGACAGCCCCAAAAATGTCTTGGGGGGGGGGGACACAGGGAGAGTGTGGCAGAGTGGAGAGTCATACCTGAGCCAACTCCCCCTGTTTACCTTAAGGAGCGAAGTTGAGGTGTGCGCCTGAGAATGTTGAGGAGGTATTGGACAGAGTAGAGAGAGAGCTGTTGGATTGGCGTAGTATGCACGGCATTTGCCCTGAGTCGCGTGTCCCCAGCCCGGTACCACCAGTGCCGGCACCCCGCACCAGACTGTCTCTCCGTCCCATCAATACAGGTGCTCCCGCCTGTCCGGCGCTGCCAGAGCTTCCGCCCCTCAGGTCTGAGGTGCCGTAGCCCCTCAGTCCAGAGGCGCCAGAGCCCCTCAGTCCAGAGGCGCCAGAGCCCCTCAGTCCAGAGGCGCCAGAGCTCCTCTGTCCAGCACGGCCAGAGCCTTCCTCCTCTCCAGCGCTGCCGGAGTCTCCCGCCTGTCCGGCGCTGCCAGAGCTTCCGCCCCTCAGTCCAGAAGCGCCAGAGCCCCTCAGTCCAGAGGCGCCAGAGCCCCTCACAGAGCCCCTCAGTCCAGAGGCGCCAGAGCTCCTCTGTCCAGCGCTGCCAGACCCTTCCTCCTCTCCAGCGCTGCCGGAGTCTCCCGTCTGTCCAGAGCTGCCAGAGTCTCCCGTCTGTCCAGAGTTGCCAGAGTCTCCCGTCTGTCCAGAGCTGCTAGAGTCCCCCGTCTGTCCAGAGCCGCTAGAGTCTCCCGTCTGTCCAGAGCCGCTAGAGTCTCCCGTCTATCATAAGCCGCTAGAGTCTCCCGTCTGTTATGAGCCGCTAGAGCCGCCAGTCTGTCATGAGCCGCCAGAGCTGCCAGTCAGCGTGGACCCACCCTAGTCAGTATCACACTCCAACAGAGAATAAACAGCTCTCTATGGTCAGGGTGTGACATGATCAAATTCATTTACCAACAGTCCTATGCCTGATGCAATCAGTGGGCTCCGTCCGTAAAAGACCATTGACAAATATTTTACAAATAATAATAATAATAATAAAATTAAAAATTAATTGTAATAATCAACTTAACTTCTGAAAAATATACAGTACCAGTCAAAAGATTGGACACACCTACCCATTCAAGGATTTTTCTTAATATTTTTTTAGATGTTCTACATTGTAAAATAATAGTGAAGACAACAAAACTATGAAAAAACACATATGGAATCATGTAGTAACCAAAAAAAAGTGTTACAAATCAAAAGATATATTTTATATTTGAGATCCTCCGAAGTAGCCATCCTTTGTCTTCAACCCAGCATCTCTCCTCCAGCCCACACCTCAGACTCCTGGAGTGGGCCAGCCACCACCGGCCTGAGGAGAGACACATGGAACGAGGGGTTAATACGGTAATTAGGGGGAAGCTGTAACCTATAACTCACCTCGTTCAGTCTCCTCAGGACTTTAAATGGCCCCACAAACCACGGACCCAGGTTCCAGCAGGGCAGGCGAAGGGGCAGGTTTCGGGTCAAGAGCCAGACCCGGTCTCCCGGTGCGAACAGTGCCTCACTGCGGTGACGGTCTGCGCTGGCTTTCTGGCGCAGCACGGCACCGCAGTGAGGGAGTGTTCGCACCGGGAGATCGGGTCTGGCTCTCGACCCAAAACCTGCCCCTGAAACCTGAAGTTGAACATGGGCGGCGTCCCATGTTTCCTCCACGCGCCGGAACCAGTCCTCCACCACAGGAGCCTCAGTCTGACTCTGATGCCAAGGAGCCAGAACTGGCTGATACCCCAGTACGCACTGGAAGGGGGAGAGGTTAGTAGAGGAGTGGAGGAGCGAGTTCTGTGCCATCTCTGCCCAGGGCTCGAACGCTGCCCACTCCCCCGGCCGGTCCTGGCAATAGGACCTCAGAAACCTACCCACATCCTGGTTTAATCTCTCCACCTGCCTGTTACTCTCGGGGTGAACACCCGAGGTAAGGCTGATCGAGACCTCCAGACGTTCCATGAATGGCCTCCAGACCCTCGAAGTGAACTGGGGTCCCCGATCAGATACTATGTCCTCAGGCACCCCGTAGTGCCGGAACACGTGCGCAAACAAGGCCTCCGCAGTCTGTAGGGCCATAGGGAGACCGGGCAGCAAGAGTAGACAGCAGGACTTAGAGAAATGATCCTCAACAACCAGGATCGTGGTGTTTCCCTGTGATGGGGAAGATCGGTCAGGAAATTGATAGACAGATGTGACCATGGCCGCTGTGGAACTGGTAAGGTGTGTAGCTTACCTCTGGGCAGGTGCCTTGGAGCCTTACACTGAGCACACACCGAGCAGGAGGAAACATAAACCCTCACGTCCTTAGCCAAAGTGAGCCACCAGTACTTCCCAATCAGACAGCGCACCGTCTAACCGATGCCTGGATGACCAGAGGAGGGTGATGTGTGGGCTCAATAGATCAGCCGGTCACGCAAAGCAGACAGAACGTACAGACGCCAAGCACTGCACGCATCGCCCGCTCAATGTCCGCGTCCAGCTCCCACACTACCGGCGCCATGGGGGTGGGATCCATGGGGGTGGGATCCATCCTCTGTGTCATAAAGCCGGGACAGTGAGTCTGCCTTCACGTTCTGGGAACCTGGTCTGTAAGAGAGGGTGAAAACAAAATGGGTGAAAAACATGGCCCACCAAGCCTGGCGAGGGTTCAGTCTCCTCACCGCCTGGATATACTCCAGATTGTGGTGGTCAGTCCAGGTGAGAAAAGGGTGTTTTGCCCCCTCAAACCAATGTCTCCACACCTTCAAAGCTTTGACAACAGCCAACAGCTCCTGGTCCCCCACATCATAGTTTTGCTCCGCCGGGCTGAGCTTCCTCGAGAAGAAGGCACAGAGGCGGAGCTTCGGTGGCGAGCCCGAGCGCTGAGAGAGCCCGGCTCCTATCCCAGCTTCGGACGCATCCACCTCCACTATGAACGCCAAAGAGAGATCCGGATGGGACAGCACGGGAACCGAGGTAAACAGAGCCCTCAGGTAACCAAAGGCCTTGTCCGCCTCAGCCGACCACTGCAAACGTATTTGGTCCCCCCTTCAGTAGTGAGGTAATGGGAGCCGCTACCTAACCAAAACCCTGGATAAACCTCCGATAGTAATTGGCAAACCCTAGAAACCGCTGAACCTCCTTTACCGTGGTGGGAGTCGGCCAATTACGCATGGCTGAGATGCGGTCACTCTCCATCTCCTCCCCTGAGGTGGAAATGCGGTACCCTTGGAAGAAGACAGACTATTGGAAGAACAGACATTTCTCAGCCTTGGCGTACAGGTCATGCTCCAACAGTCGACGAAGCACCTTGCGCACCAGGGACACTTGCTCGGCGCGTGTAGCGGAGTAGATCAGAATGTCATCAATATACACCACTACACCCTGCCCATGCAGGTCCCTGAAAATCTCGTCTACAAAGACTTGGAAGACTGATGGAGCATTCATCAACCCATATCACATGACGAGGTACTCATAATGCCCTGAGGTCGTACTGAATGCCATCTTCCACTCGTCTCCATCCCGGATACGCACCAGGTTGTAAGCACTCCTGAGATCAAGTTTGGCGAAGAAGCGCGCCCCGTGCATTGACTCAATCGCCGTGGCGATAATAGGTAGCAGGTAATTGTACCTCACAGTTATCTGATTTAGGCCTCGATAGTCAATACATAGGCGCAGACATCCCTCCTTCTTCTTCACAAAAAAGAAACTCGAGGAGGCGGGGGAAGTGGTGGACCGAATGTATCCCTGACGCAGGGATTCGGAGACATATGTTTCCATAGCCACCGTCTCCGCCTGTGACAGAGGATACACGTGACTCCTGGGAAGTGCAGCGTCTACCAGGAGATGTATTGCACAATCCCCACATCTATGGGGAGGTAATTGAGTCACCTTCTTTTTGGAGAAGGCGAGAGCCATATTGGCATATTCGGGGGGAATGCACAAGGTGCAGACCTGGTCTGGGCTTTTCACCGTAGTAGTACCTACGGAAACCCTAAACACCTCCCCGACAACTCTCGCAACCACCCTGTGAGAGCCCTCCGTTGCCATGAAACAGTGGGGTCATAACAAGCTAACCTGGGTAGGCCTAGCACCATGGGAAACGCAGGAGAGTCAATGAGAAAGAGACTAATTCTCTCTGTGTGACCCCCCTGCGTCACCATGCCCAGAGGAGCGGTGGCCTCCGTAATCAACTCTGACCATAATGGTCGACTATCTAAGGCGTGAACTGAGAAGTGCATATCCATAGGAATGATGGGGATGCCTAAACTATGGGCAAATGATCTGTCAATAAAATTCCCAGCCACGCCTGAATCGATGTGGGCCTTATGCTGGGAATGCGGGGACAACTCAGGAAAATTAACAAACAAAAACATGTGTGCAACAGAGGGCTCTGGGTGTGAATGGTGCCGGCTCACCTCAGGTGACGCCAGAGTGCCCTCCCCGCTGCCTCGACCCCTAGAGGAACCAACCTGGCACCGACCGGCAGTGTGACCTTTGCGGCCCCAGATGGTGCACGAGACGGAACCTCCTTAGGTCTCCTTGTGCTCAGCACCTCCCAACTCCATGGGCATCAGAGCGATGGTCCTTGGGGATGGAACCAACATACCCCGATTTGGACGTCCTCGTGTAGCCAGCAGGTTATCCAGCCGAATGGACAGGTCCACCAGCTGGTCGAAGGTGAGGGTGGTGTCCCTGCAGGCCAACTCTCGACGGACGTCCTCGCTGAAACTGCAGCGATAGTGGTCGATCAGGGCCCTGTCGTTTCATCCCGCTCCGGAGGCCAGGGTCCAAAAATCCAAAGCGAACTCTTGTGCACTCCTCGTCCCCTGCCGCCCTCGGGCGGGTGGTCGTAGACTGCCCGGAATCGATGGGTGAACTCCTCAAAGTGGTCCAGCACCGCATCTCCTTCCACCCACACGGCGTTGGCCCACTCCAGGGCTTACCCCGAGAGGCATGAGACGAGGGCAGACACCCTCTCACGGCCCAAAGGATGCGGGTGGACGGTTGCCAGGTATAACTCCAACTGCAACAGGAAACCCTCGCAGCAGGCAGCCATCCCATCGTACTCCCCGGGGAAGGTGAGGCGAATCCCACTGGAACCGGGTACAGGGGAGTGAATAGTGGAGGCCCCTGTTGTACTGGCGGAGGTGCTGGAGGAACTCTCCGTCTCTCCCAGCTGTCCATAGCTTGGACGACGCGGTCCATAGCGGCACCGAGATGGTGGAGCAACGCTGTGTGTTCCTGGACGCGTTCCTCGATATCCATACAAGAGGCACCTGCTCCTGCTGACTCCATATTCGGGTGTGGTATTCTATAAGGAGTGCGTAACTGGTGGCAGGGAAGTCAGATGCAGGAGAGCAGAACTAGGTAATAGCCAGAGCAGTTTAATTCCAAAACCAACAGCATTAAAAAAATAACAACTTGGGTACAAAACCCGACGCGCACCAGTCAACATGTGCACAAGCACTTAAAACAAACAATACCACACAAAGAAATGGGGGGAACAGAGGGTTAAATACACAACACGTAATGAGGGAATGAAAACCACGGACCTCCCGGGTGGTGCAGTGGTCTAGGGCACTGCAGGCTCTGTCGTGGCCGGCGAAGCACAATTGGTCTAGCGTCGTCCGGGTTAGGGAGTGTTTGGCCGGTAGGGATATCCTTGTCTCATTGCGCACTAGAGACTCCTGTGGCGGGCCGGGCGCAGTGCGCGCTAACCAGGTCGCCAGGTGCACGGTGTTTCCTCCGACACATTGGTGTGGCTGGCTTCCGGGTTGGATGCGTGCTGTGTTAAGAAGCAGTGCAGCTTGGTTGGGTTGTGTTTCGGAGGAATGCATGGCTTTCGACCTTCGTCTCTCCCTAGCCCGTACGGGAGTTGTAGCGATGAGACAAGAGAGTAACTACTAACTATTTGGATACCACGAAATTGGGGAGAAAAGGGGGTAAAATTCAACAACAACAAAAAAGAAAAAAGAAAAAAAGAAAACCAGGTGTGTGGGAAAACAAGACAAAACAAATGGAAAATTTAAATTGGATCGGCGATGGCTAGAAGACCGGTGACATCGACTGCCGAACAAGGACAGGGACCGGCTTCAGTAGAAGTCGTGACAATAGGCCCACCGACTTGGGAGCCAGGCCCACCCTCTGGGGAGCCAGGCCCACCCTCTGGGGAGCCAAGCCCAGACAGTGAGTTTTTCTCCAAAAAGGGGGTTTATTACAGACAGAAATTTTCCTCAGTTCCATCAGCTGTCCGGGTGGCTGGTATTGCAGGTGAAGAACGTTCCCGCAGGTGAAGAAGCCGGATGTGGAGGTCCTGGGCTGTCGTGGTTACACGTGGTCTGCAGTTGTGAGGCCAGTTGGACGTACTGCCAAATTCTCTAAACTACGTTTAGGAGGTGGCTTATGGGCTTAGAGAAATAAATATTTAACTCTCTGGCAACAGCTTAAGTAGACATTCCTGGAGTCAGCATGCCAATTGCACGCTCCCTCAAAACTTTAGACATCTGTGGCATTGTGGTGTTGAACAAAACTGCACATTTTAGTGTGGCCTTTTATTGTCCCCAGCACAAGGTGCAGCTGTTTAATGATCATGCTGTTCAATCAGCTTCTTCATATGCGACACCTGTCAGGTGGTAGGATTATCTTGGCAAAGGAGAAATGTTCACTTACAGGAATGTAAACAAATCTGGGCACAATTGTGCATATGGAAAAATTCAGGAATATTTTATTTCAGCTCATGAAACATGGGACCAATACTTCACATTTTGCGTTTATATTTTTATTCAGTATATATATACGGTATAAAAAAACACAGAAATGAAATTGTGCCCCTATGTGCATGACGCTTTTGCTGAACAGGCCACCTTCCTTGTTTCCCATTAGAGAGGATTTTAGTGGGTGCACCAGGCCAGTCCTCACTTATCAGTGCTTATGCATCTCTGTTCATTCATGACCGCTGGAATCTAAGAATTGTTATATTGCTAACATCTATCAAGTCCTTTCAGACAAAGTCGTCATGAAGTCCAAGCAGAAATGCAAGGAATTAAGCTATTCAAAGTTATTGGGACACCGAGAGTGACGTTGGAAACAAGCGTCCACTGTTACCCCTTGGATACAGGAATACAGGACTACAGGAGTCTCCAGGACCTGAAACTATGTGTTTTGGATAAGCATCACAAGGTCAAAAAGGCAGGAATCTTAATAAAACACTTTAAATAAGAGTAGAGCTCTCTCATTAGAGTGTTAATACATCATAGGGACTTCCTGAGCTAATAATCAGAGGACAGAGACTGCATGGGTCTGCTTCAAGATGTGTCTCGGCAGAGAGACAGCCAGCCCTGTAATACAACAGCTTCAATTACACTGCATCAGGAAAGGAGGCCGTGATAGAGCTCATTCACAAAGAGAAGGACACGGACACAGAAGGAAGGAAGGAAGCAGTGCTGTGTGTGCGTGTTTGAGTGTGTCACCGTGAGGATGATTTACCTTCATTTGGAATTTTGGTTGGTCTTGGGGTGGTAGTCTACAGACATTACTACAACAAGTAGTCATTCTTGGAGTCAATGCCTTGACTTTCAATTAGGATTTCATCAAATCATAAATTCTGTTAACTTGAAATGACTGACATTGTAAACTACCCCCAATCTAACTACCCCCTGCCCTGTGAGCAGAGCCAGATAATTGCTTCCCTCATGCCTTAGAAAAGCTCCAGCAGGCAGGCTGTTGTTGGAGTTATCCTCAGGAGAGGAGCTGGAAAGAATGATGCCTTCAAACAGCACTAACAGCACAGGAACATCTGTTCAATCGCTTCCATTGATAGTAATCACAACTACCGGCAAACTGCTACATCTTATCCCCCGCAATTAGCAAAATACGGAACTTCTAAAACACCCTCTGGCTCTCTCTCTCTCTCTCTCTCTCTCTCTCTCTCTCTCTCTCTCTCTCTCTCTCTCTCTCTCTCTCTCTCTCTCTGTCTCTCTGTCTCTCTCTCTCCTTCCCCTATCTCTCTCTCTCTCTCTCTCTCTCTCTCTCTCTCTCTCTCTCTCTCTCTCTCTCTCTCTCTCTCTCTCTCTCTCTCTGTCTCTCTGTCTCTCTGTCTCTTTCTTCCTTCCCCTATCTCTCTCTCTCCCTCTTTCTCTCTCTCTCTGTGCTTTTGAGGGACTCTTCAGATGTTTATTCCGCCTCTTGTTAGCCAACATCGGTTGTAGTGAATGCCCATTGAAGGAAACTATTTTGCCAAATGCCAAAGCCATTCACATTTTCTTCATATCCTGTCAGATAAGCCACCACAAAGGCCTCTCTTTTTTTCTCCAGCTTCCAAACAATTCTTAACATCTTGACATCCTCCTCTCTTCCTCCCCCTCCCCTCTTGTTAGGCTATAGAGTTGTAATGTCAGGAAGGACACACATTCCTCTGTACGTATTCACAGATCTCAGAGGAGAAAGGGGACAGATGTCATGCAATGTCTCCAGCAGATCAGAAGGGGAGATGGAAAGGAAGGCAACAAGAGACAGAAGAGGCTTCAGAGAAAGAGAGGGAGTGGGGAGAGTGAAAGATGGAAGGGAAGAGGCCAAGGAACGAGAGAGAAAGCGGGACAGGGAAAGCAAGAGAGAGCAGTCTTGATCAAAGGTCTTAACCAAACATTAAAACACTGGCTCAGGCCTCTCCAAATGAGTTTTGTTTTCCAAAGGAATCAGCATCTAATGTATGTCAAAAAATGGGACTGCTGTAGCTCCTAGGGTCAATATGGATGAAGTGCTGACTGTTAAGTCTCAGAACACACAAAAAACATCTGTACTGTAAATGAGTTTATTAGAGTGCACCATGGGAGTCAACAGTAGCACATTTTAAGTGCATTAAATTGATTGTAAATTACATGCAGAGCAGGACAAAGCTTGAGTGTTTAAACTGGCCTTGGTTTCAAAACCTCCTTTGTGGGCGCTTTTGGATGGCTAGCAGCTCGAACGCTCAATAAAACATACGCTTGGTATTCAGACTCACACAATTAGAGTTGAAATGGGGCAGCCAACGTGAAACTGAGGCGTTAACTGCAGTGGGCCCTGGCTTTTTGACATTCTTTTGTAAACGCTGTTGTTTTTGTCAACAAGGTTGTTTGGAAGGGATGGGAAACACCTGTGTACTGTGATCAGTCAGATGACACTCAGATGCTCTGGAATCTGTCTCTTACTGATAACTACATGTAATGCTGTCAGCATGTTGGACATCCAGTGATCAAAGCTATCTACCAGACCTTAGTGTTTTCCTTGGAACTGTCATTTTTAAGGTTGCTATGGGAATTTGTATCCTTCGTTGTCTTGCAGTGTCTTTCCCACTCATCCTCACTGTTTCTCCATCTTTGTCTGGGTGGATCTTGACCCTATACGACCGTATTTGTCTTCATTGTCTTCACTATGCAGTCTCATATTTGGTATTTATCCATGTACGACTGTCAACATATACCATGTTTTTTTAAGTTGCTTCCCGTGCATACAGAAAATGTGCTAGATGTAAGAATCCCATAAACAGTATTACATATGAGAGCCTCCTGTATGACTCCTATCAAAATGACTGGGATTCCTGTGGCTTGTGATTAAGCTGTTGCAAACCACACAGCCGAGAGAGTGAAAAAAACAACATTTAAACTCAGACCCAGGGACTGGCAGCCTAGGCAACAACAGCGGCATATTAGTGATTATGCCCCGAGACAAAATGTCCGTAATTTGTGTGTAACCCACATTGAGGCAATTCTACCTCTCAGCACATGGTATTATGTCTGGAGAGGTTTTGGGGGTGCATTTACCAGTCCAATGTATTGCCTGGAGTAATCAAAATTACTTTTTGAAAACAATAAAACTGATGTGCTTTATGGCTGCATTATAGCTGTTGAGTATGACATATACCTGTACTAAATATGACTTGTGTTTAGTACACACAACAAACACATTAAGAATGGTCCTTTTAAGGTTGTTCAGCAGAATAAATTATTGTGATGGCCAGCTTTTCTTTCCATAAGCAGGTTTTTCCACCTTTGGACAACAGTTCCTGTGTTGCTGGTGGGCTACTGTAATCCATAATAACACCATAATTGGTGTTGCTATGTCTACGATTGCCCATGAGAATTAGCAAAGCAACCTTTTTCAGAATGTCCTCTAAGTGTTTACATGGACACATAAGACAGCTACAGTTATTGCAAGTCCTCTTTTGACCAGTGGGACTTGGTCCAAAGGAAAGCAGAACCAATCTGTCTGGGAAGTGTTTCCATATGGACACAGAGATGGGGGCACATTCCTGTGGAAATGAAAGCCAGTCCTTTAATCTAAGAGACATAATCAATATATGATAAGGGTTCTAGCTGAAGGACAAGAGCAGTAGTTTGAAGATAACTAAAAGACAAGATTTGTGATAGGACAGAGAGAGGGGGGCACTATGTTGAATTAAAACATCATGCACAAGGGTTCTGGTTAGCTCCTTGCTAATCAAGGGTTCTAGTTAGTGCCCTATCAGCTGCTTAGATCACTCCCTGCAGGCCTAGTGTTGCTTGTGTTTTTAGTGAACATAGGTTTATCTTCGAGGAATGGTAATTAAAGTTGTAGAGAACTTGTCCAGAGATCTGTGACAGCAGTTACGTAATTAGTAGACCAGTGGGACAGAAATTAATTGGCATGTTGGAGATTGCCGCACATCACTAAAATGTAGTATGTGTTCAGAATACCAGTACTCCCTGCGACATCAGTATGTCATGTGATTGTTTATGTTTGTGAGGGAGACAGTGAAGTGGTGCGGTTTTGGATTGTGCTGACCACCCTGCTCTAAACAGATGTTTATCATCGTCTGAAAGCCAAAAGCACAATTTAAATTAAATGGAACATTTGTGAGGCTGCCAGTGTTGTTTTGGGGTTGTCAGTTAAATGCAGGGTGCCACAAAATAGAAGAGCTCTTGAATGGAGATTTAATATGTGTAATGCGATGGTCAAAGGCATGCACTGAGGAATGTGCTGATACCAACAATAGTAGTTAGCATTTTAACCAAAGTATTAATATTGCTTAATCACCATGTCTTTCTGAATTTCAGAATAGGCCCAAAAATATCACCAAGGATTCTGGAGGATTTGGTGCTTGGCTAAGAGTTGATGTGACTGTGTAGTTCGAGCCAAGGGAACGGTTTGGGGTTACTGGAGAGTTAAGACATCTCTGGGACAGCATCTGACATGTAGGGACAGTTTGATTCCAACAATAACTTATCTGAAATCTGGTATCAATTGGCCATTTGGGTGGCTACCTAGCAGCATGAGAACATCACAAATACTTGCAATGTCCATAACTTCTCAAATTGTGCCAACCATTCCCATCACCACCCTCAACAACATAAGGAGGGGGTGGTATGCCTGATCAGTGTAAATCCATGTTTCTCAGCCCAAGCTGCGAGTCCAGGGCTGAGTTCGTGTGATTTATGTCCTGTTATTCACATCAGTCGTGAGAGTGACAGTAATGTAAAGTTTCCCACCCACAATGAAGGAACACACACAGGCTGCAACCTCAACACAACTCCACGGCACGGCTGTGGGGTGTTCTCAGTCACTGTAAACCTGCAGAACAGTCACACAGCATGCAGGCCATCGGGGATCAGTTATGAGTAGGGCCCTGAGTTTGTACTGACTGTATGGATTTCGCTAGAAATACTCTACATCTGTAGTTTGTGTTGGTCAGGTCATGTGGTCAAGTAAACCGTAGGGCCCTAGTTATGAGTATGATTCAACTAGTAAGGACTGTGAGTGAGGATGATGCTGAGTGAAATACAATGCTTATATTTTATTTTACGTTCATAGTCCTTGAAGTTCACCAAGGAAAGAGAGAGAGAGAGAAAAGAGGTCTTACGAATATCAGAATGTCAGAATGTCTGCTAATGGAGGTGAACTTGACTGTTTTAGGGGCGTGGACAGTCTATTGGGTGTTCCTTATGGCACCTCATCAAGTCCCCTCAGATGTTGGTGTGAACGAATCAACATTTAGACAACGTCCTAATATGCTGGAGATGACCCAGTGAGGATAACACAACCTTTGATTTAACCCCCTGCCACTAACTCTGTCACAGCTTAGCCCACCAGCAGGGGCCAAGACAATCCAGTCCATTTACCCCTCACGGAGATCAAGGCACCAGATCACTGCCGTCTCCCTTTTCATTCTATTCTACCAAACTCTACCTTTGTAAAGTCCCCTCACGCAAATGAGATTGTGCTCCAACCCCCTTTTTTGAAGGACTTAAAGACGGTCTTTTGATGGCAAAACGAACAGGGGCATTAATAGGTAGGAGGAATGGAGGGAGGGAAGGAGTATCAAAGGGTTAGGTGAGTGCCCGAAAGGGGTTGGAGGGGGGGATGTAGGGACGGAGGGAATCGCCCCATCCCTGCCCCCCCCCCCATCCCCCATCCCTGAGGACTGCACTGTAACAGAAAATGGTCATTTATATGGTAATTTGAGGTATTATCAACAGTAACAGTTTACTGCTGCATACTGTAGATGATGGTGAACTATGGGAAAATGTAGACGGGGAAAGAATTGCTGCATTTCGATTGGTACTGTATTTTCATTCCCAGAATACAGTACCATACTGTATATTTTTTGAGCGTCAAAAACATTTTGACCACTAGTGGTGCATGGTATTGTTGTTTCTGGCTCACTAATTAACATACCTTGAGGCGTGCCTTGTAAGAGGCTATATTTGTTGTACCCCTTAGTGAGAATGTTATACCAATTTAACTGGTATGTGGTAGTCGTGCCCCATCAATTTACAATGTAAAGGGGACAGATTGGAGTGGCAGCAAGCCTTAACCTTGAAATGGTTGAGCATTCTTCGATGTTCTATTTGTTTGTTTTGCCCTGGAGTCGCTGCCAGTCTGGAAGTTTTTACAGTACAATACCGTCAATTCTATGGTATTTTGCTGTGTCATTACACAATGCTTGCTTTGATACTTTATTTAGATTACAGTAGTTGTACTGCAATATGAAATACGATAACTTACTTACCACTAGGTAAAGTCAAACTCACAGCAACCCCTTTCCAGTGTGTTAATGGGACGATGGGGGAACCTCTGAGGCCATTGCTGTACTATTGTCTAATGGGATGCTTCCCCTTCGAGCTCAGGAGGCTGCTCTGGGGCTCTGCTCTTTTGATAATACCGGACTGACATTAGGTAGGGTGAGGAGTGACATTCCATCTTTTCTGTATTTCCCTGGAAAAGGGAGAAAGGGAGGGAGCAAGAGATATGAAGAGGGAGAGGCATGGGGATGGGTATTAGGGGGAGAGTGGGGAGATGGAGAGGCAAGGTGGGGAATTATATTGTTCCATGTGCTGGGAGAGGGCAAAGAGAGATGAGAAAGGGGGGGGGGGGTGAGAGAGGGAGAGGCAGAGGTATAGAGAAGAAAGTAAGAGAGAAAGAAAGTGTGATAGAGAAGGGGGAGGCAGGGGAGAGAGAGACAGATAGGGGAGAGAGAGGGGATGTAGACAGACATCTCATGTCGGTCGAAGGGTTTCATAATTTAATTTCCAAAACTCTGTTATTAAACAAAGTCCAGAGACATCTATTTCCTGTTTCAGGGGAAGTGCTCTCTGTCTCCTGTGAGCATACTGAATTAGCTATGGTCACTTGTCTACTGACAAGCATTTATACCGGTTTTTGCCAAGTATTGCATTTTTGACGATTCACACTACTTCAGGCCTTCCACAAATGTGTCTGTGTCACGGATGGATATTAACTATATGTTGCCATTGAGTCAGCTGTTCTGGACACTGCCACTCCACAGGTCTACTCAATTAGAACATTATACGACAGCATAGCATTCATTTTTACTGAGTAATGACTCTTTTCTCTGTCAGTGTTGATTTTCCAGCATAGTTGCCATTGCAATTAATCTAATCTCTTTTTACATAGAAAAATGTACAAATAATGAGTAAATTATACGTGTGAAACAGCTTTGCACAACGTGGTTGTGGCTCGGAGAGACTTTATACAGCAGCATTCATGCCAGCTTTCTGGTTGCCAACAGAAAAGGTTCTGGATCAGGGATAATGTAGAGTAGGCATTTTTATTCCTAGCCCCCCCCCCCGGAGCATCTGTTTGCTGTGTTTTGCCTGGCACAGGGGGCGGACATGGCATATTGGCTTATTATTTGTATAAACAATGGGCATATTGTTTGTTTGCAGTGTATGGGACCCATCTGTGGCCGAGCTGGAATACTGGCACATCAGGAAGAAAGAGACGACGAATTGAATCCACCTGAAGAACACAGGTGTATGAGACATTTGAAACTGAATACGTGCCAAGATAGCACTTAATAATAGGCTTCCCTTGCTGACATAAATTAGAAAGCCATGAAAGAAGTTAAAAGCATCAAGTGCAAATGTGTTTATTGGAAATGGAGTGCTGAAATTACAATGTATGGCTGGTAGTTTCTCTTCAAGTCATGTATGCTCCTTATATCAATGTCAAGACAGCCTCTGACATTTCACATGTGATTCAACTCAATGAAATCCATTTATCTGCCAGAAAAGGGTCCACAAATCACTAGAATATGCCTGCCCTTCCTGTTTCAAGTTTACTACATGTGTTGTTAAATGTCCTTTAGCATGACATCATCAGAGTGGGACAGACCTGAGACCACAGGGGAGGCGTCGGCCACAGATGGATGGAACACCAGCCTGGATCAAACCAGACACCCAGGGGCCCCCCAGGAGAGCCAGCCCAGAGCAGCGTTCTTGGGGTAGTACAGAAAGATGCCGAGCCTCCTGGCCGCCATATGAGGAGACCTGCAGACATCACTATGGCTAAGAGAAACAGATTGGGAAGAAATACATATGATGGGAAGTATATTATATTCCATGCTGTTCAATGGAACCTATGGATTCTAATTTGCCACAGCAAAAGGTTAGGCAACCAGCTGCATCACTGTAACATAACTAAAAAAAAACATTACTCCACTTGAGATACTACAACACTACTAGTTAGTTATTACCATTATTTTAGGACTGTTATAACTGTGGGGGAAAGTGTAGGTCCCATCATGGCCTTTGAGGAACAAGAGCAATCAACAAGACAGACTCACCTGTTGAGGGCAGTCTACGACACACCTTTTTGTACCCAATCCAACTTCCTCACTGTGTGAAAGACTCCATCGTAATCATTTTGAATTTGAATCAGTAGGACTCAATTGTTTTCGAATGAGACGGTTAAACACACAAAGCATTGTGTATGATGACGTGAACCTTTTTAATGACAAATTTCCCAGAGATAGGGAGAGTCCCCCTGTTGCGCAATCTCCCAGATAGTCACTGCGATTACGTCACTGAGATGAATAGTGTGCATTGTGCCTCTATATGGGGCACACCGTGCCAGCGACCAACAGTATGATAACACCTCCCTGGGATAAATGTTTTGATAAGAACTTGTTTTGATCAGGATCCACATTCCCCAGATACATGCCCCTATCATGTGACAGAATAGCAGGTATTATGCATGTCTACACAGCCTCATCTCTTTTGTGTTTTATCTGTGATGCGTCTCACTGCACATTTGTTTATAAAGCCTTGTCATGGATGTTTTGCAAACCTTTTAGAATAATAATGAAGATTACACCGGCCACTTTAGTGGTGAAATGGTTTGTTGTGCTTATCAGATCTAAAAGTGAAATAAGAGATTTGAATATAGCTTGAAAATAAACGCAAGTAGGCAGTGTGTTATTATAACTCAA